>NC_137104.1:70000-72500 GCF_949357685.1 Gobio gobio
GCAACTTCAGATCGCGCAACTTCAGCTCGCTCAACTTCAGCTCGCGCAACTTCAGCTCGCGCAACTTCAGCTCGCTCAACTTCAGCTCGCTCAACTTCAGCTCGCGCAACTTCAGCTCGCGCAACTTCAGCTCGCTCAACTTCAGCTCGCGCAACTTCAGCTCGCTCAACTTCAGCTCGCGCAACTTCAGCTCGCGCAGGAAAGCGGCTCTTCATTCCCTTCAGCATCTCGTCTCTTCCCTCAGTTGTCCAGGTTCCGTTTGTAACACACAAGTGACATGTTCGCGAATGACTGCAATATAGGCGTATGTACACGCGGGCGCACTTCCGGATAAATCGGCAGAAAAATACAAAGAAACCGGTTCCGGTTTTTGGCCGATCAACCGGTGCATCCCTATCCGTAACTCAGAGGATCGATTTAATAATAGGCCTACATTTTCCCCGTGAATTTTAATTTGCCGCGTCATTGAATTCACGCATTTGCGCGAGGTGGGAGGACATTAAAACAACGAACATGGCATCTTTGAAAACTCCAGAAACGCTAAAAGCTGCGATCTGGCAGATTGTGGTTTCTCTTGATTTCAGGCGTTTATCCTCTGAAGCCGTACAGGGTGCGCGCCCGTGCCGCTTCAGCGCGTACACAGCATCCATGACGATCTTTCTCTTGGCGTGCTCGGTGTAGGTCACGGCATCGCGGATCTCGTTCTCCAGAACGCCTCCAACACTCCGCGGGTCTCCTCGTAGATCAGACCGCAGATACGCTGACACCGCCGCGGCGAGCCAGACGACGGATGAAGGCTTTGGTGATTCCCTGGATCTTATCGCGCAAAACCTTACGGTGATGCTTAGCGCCTCCTTTACCTTTGCGATCTTAATGTCAATTCTTAATGTCATTTTTAATAATACATCAGCAGGGATGGAAATTAGCACCCGCCACCAGCCAAATGCGGGTGATTTTGTGTTATGGCGGGTAGACTCGCTTCACCTACCGGCCACCGTGGCGTGTAAATAAAAATAGCATATCCTACTGTTTCACCTGGACGGCGGACACTTTTAGAGGAGGCACACCTTCAAAAAAAAAGTGGCATTACAAATCAAATTCACAATAAGTAGTAGAGAAGTTAATTTGCGCGTGGTTGCGTTTTAGTGGCTTTGTTGCCATAGCGGCAGAGTCTCAAGACCATGCGCTGTAAACGTGTGCGGTTTTTTAAAAACATCGAGCTCGCATTGCGTCCACCGTTTGAACGCAAGAGGATCTCCAGATATAGAGCTGAATATCAAAAAAGGTAACAATGGGTCTGTCCAGTAACTCGTGATGAACCTCAGGTCAACTGCACACTTTAGAGAAGCATTTCAGTGTCTCAGACTGACTGGCTTAAAGCCGCAGCGCTGACACACACATCCGTGCTTCTAAAGGTTAGGTAAATATTATATATTTTTAGACAGGTTAATTAATAGATTATAGCCTAATTAATGTTATGTATCATTTTAATCATACATAATAAATAATCCTGCCATATAAAGTTTGACATTTATTAAAAGAATATTTAGATAAAAATGGGACAAATAATTACATAATAATAGTCATAATTTAAGTAAATTAATAAAAAATTTAACATTTTTGAATTTCAGAATTGTCAAAACAGTGATTACTGGTTCAGAATGACTGCTTAAAGGGACAGTTCACCCAAAAATGAACATTCTGTCATCATTTACTCACCCTCAAGTTGTTCCAAACATGTATACATTTCTTTATGTTGAACACATTGGAAAGTTACTGTGGAAGTCAATGGTGCCCCCCAAAGAAGCCTGAGTACAAACATTCTGCAAAATATCTCCTTTAGTGTTCAGCAGAACAAAGAAACTCATACAGGTTTGAACATCATGAGGGAGAGGAAATGATGACAATGTTTTAGTTTTGGGTGAACTATCCCTTTAAAGTGTACCAAATAGGCTACTAAAGAGTTCTTTAGAAATTAATTAAATAATCAAATGTAAAATAATAACGTTATATTTTATATTGTCGTGAATGGGTGTCCCTTATTTTGCCACACTGAAGGTGGCAACCCTAGTGTGTCGTCAACACGCTTCAGAAGATGCCAAAACTAATATTTTCTTTGTTGGGACTAAAAACCTAAAACTGGAAGCCATAAAAGACCACGAATCATCCAAATGCCACATCATTAATCTGCCCGACTCATTTAATGGAATGTATATCAGTTCATGGTTTGTGTGTGTATAAGAGAGAAAGAGAAAATGTCAGTATTTAATTGAGACTTGAGATTATATAAACTGCTTAAGTATTGTAGAGCTTGTAGTATTAATTATTCACATGCAGTTATACATTGTCGGTTAAAACCAAGAAAGTGGCTGGTAAAAACTTTGAGTGGCTGGTAGATTTTGAAATCCACTAGCCACAGTGGCCGGTGGACAAAAAAGTTAATTTCCATCCCTGCATCAGGTTCGCGTCTAAATAATTGGTCTACTGCTGCTGATATACC
>NC_137104.1:75000-167142 GCF_949357685.1 Gobio gobio
TGTTCATACTTTGGCGGATATTTCGCGCCGCGTTAACCAATCAGGAGCTTGCTCTAGTAGTGACAACAATGAGGAGAAAATCTGTATATTGATATCTGGTTCAGACAATATGATTATCACTAGGATAACATTAAATGACATGAAACACAACACAGTCTCTTTTTGTTAAATGCAAGTTTATGTATGATCAATAATACAAAAGTATAAGTAATGTATAACAAGCTATACATGAAATAAAGCAAACAATGCAGTCAAACATTCAAAGTCAGTGCTAGTAGGCTAACGTTACAACTGTATCGTACAGTTATAGTCTAAAAATATAAAGTAATGAAACTTCTCTTTGCCCTCAGCCTAAACGATTTGCCAGGGAACAAATTATAGATCCATGAGAGCAAAGATCGGCCGTTACAAGACGAATTATAGCTCGAGACATCAGAGCCAGCGGCAGACGGCAGAAGGACTGGCCGAGGAAAGGTTGCCCTCGCCGGCTTTGACGAGCGCTGACCGCCGCTGTCTGCTGGAGCTCACATCTCCGCAAAACGGCAGATAAAATGTTCAAATGGGCACTCTTTATATAAATAAACCACAGATTTGAGCTTTAAACAACTACATTATCGACTGAAAAAGTCTTAACTACGTTTTGTCACACATTAACAGTAGATTTTAACAAAATAAAAGACGTGTAAACACAGCCCATGTCAGACATTTCTCAACGAGACGAGCTGCTGGCGGAAGCCCCGCCCATGATGCGAATTCACGTCTGTTGTGCAGTGAATGTCACACGCGATTCGCGCGCGAGTAAACTCAAAATGTACACGCGTCCACCTTCGCGCGAATCGTGTCCGGTGTGAACGCCACATGAGGCTTACTCGAGTTTTGACCGGATTATGAAAGATAGCGGTGTTTCCATGACAGACTATATAATCGATTTTGAACAGCGGTACTCACGGATGCGTAAATATAAAATGGAGCTTCCCGATGCAGTATTAGCATTCAAACTGCTGGACACTGCGTGCTTAGAAGTGAAAGACCGACAGTTCGCTTTGACAGCATGTACAGATTTGACTTTTGCATCAATGAAGTTAGCACTGAAGAGGATTTTCGGAGGAAATTCTGCTACTACTGTAACAGAACACAGAAGACAGAGGAGCAAACCATGGTCACAAAATATTCAGCAAAAGACGCCACTGCCTGGCACTAACCCTCTGGACAGGTATGGACGCAGATCAAAATGTCAAAGCACTTTCCACTGGGCCATGGACTGTCCACACAGAGGTGAGCAAGTCCAACTGATGGAAGATAGTAAAGCAGATGGTATAGAGTGCAATATTACTCTGTATACAAAAGAGTCACCCACTGAAGCAGAAATATTAATGACAGTGTTTTGGCTCAGCAATAATAGACACTGCATGCACACGGACTGTGTGTGGACAGGAATGGCTAAATAGCTACATCGCTGAACTAAACCAAAACGAGATCAAAAACCTGAGGAAGACAGAAACACAGAGTCATAGACCCTTTAAGTTTGGTGATGGAAAAGTGGTCTATTCCAGCAGAAAGTTGAAAATTCCTGCAAAGATTGGACAAACTAAGTGTCATATCGAAACTGAAGTTGTCCCAGCAAAGATTCCACTACTTTTGAGCAAGGCATCAATGAAAAGAGCAGGTACAGTTGTTCAGTCAACCTGTACAACTTGACTTCACAAGCTCTGGTCATTACTGTGTAAACATTATGGACAAGGAAATGAAAAACATTCAAACTGATGATGACTGTGTCTTGGCAGCTGCTGATGTCACTCCAACGGAACAAAACAATGAGGATGCACAAAGTCAGTGTGATGAGGAGGTACTGGCAGTCTCAGAAAAAACTAGCTCAGCAGAAAAACACAATCCTGATGAAGCTTCACAGACAATTTGGTCATGCTTCTGCTGACAGACTGCAGAAACTTCTTACTAGCTCAGGCAATAAAGATGCAGAATGTAGTGTCATTCTGGAAAAAATTGTGAGTGAATGTGAAACATGTCAAAGATACCGTAAGACCAAACCAAAGCCTGCTGTTGGCCTACCACTGGCATCTCAGTACAATGAAACAGTTTCAGACGATCTACATGAACTTGAGTCAGGTGTGTGGTATCTCCACATTATTGACCAGTTCACAAGGTCCAGTGCAGGTCATACTGACCACGAAGAAATCTTCTGAAATAGTGAAACACTGTCCATGTCTGGATAAGTGTACATGGTCCACCTCAGAAACTGTTTAGTGACAATGGGGGAGAATTTAAAGGGTTAGTTGACCCAAAACTGTAAATTGTGTCATTAATGACTGAGCCTCATGTGGTTGGACACCCGTCAGACCTCCGTTCATCTTCAGACACAAATGAAGATATTTTAGTGTAAAGCTGATGCTGAGAAAGGCTTCAGATAGGCCTCCATTGGCATTCAGTACATTTACACTCACAAGACCCATAAAAGGCACTAAAAACTAAAGTTACAAAGTCCATCTCACCACAGTGACTCTACAATAATTTTACGATGCGACGACAATAGTTTTTGTGCGCAAAAAAAATCAAAATAACACCTTTTATCCAGCTTGTTCTTGTCTTCCGTGTGTGCCTCCACGACGCATGCGTGAGAATATGACGCAGATCCAGCGTTCGGGAATCCATGAAATGCCACTTTAACCCCATTTTGAGACTGACGCCGAGACCTAAAGCACGATCAGTGTAGAATTCAACAGCTGAGATACGCGCGTCTTCCTCTGCTCGTAAACAAATCTCTTCTGGGTCATGTGTCCGAACGCCGGATCTGCTCATATTGTCACGCATGCGTCGTGGAGGCACACACGGAAGACAAGAACAAGCTGGATAAAGGTGTTATTTAGATTTTTTTTTGCGCACAAAAACTATTGTCGTCGCATCGTAAAATTATTGTAGAGTCGCTGTGGTGAGATGGACTTTGTAACGACGTTTTAAGGCGAGACACTACAGGTGAATAGGGAATTTTTTTTAATTACAAGATATCACTGTGAAACTTCTCCAGTTTATTACTGGCATAAACATAAGAACAAAATGTATTACAAGTTTTGTGTAAATTAATGTTTTAATATGCAAATGAGGCCTTATATACTTAAATATACGCTCATTTGCATACTTTTCCAAAAACAAAATCTGGAAATTGGAAAGGACCATGTTTAAAATTCTTGGTTCTATTTGTTGACATGTTAGTGGAGAGGGCTTTTACAGAGGGGATTCTGGATATCTTATTTTGTGCTTAAGTAAATTAGAGAATACTGACAATAGTCTTAATAAATCAATTTCCGCCATGTTTTTTGGAGTTAAAGGACCTATAACTCAGGATAGGAATGATATATCAACAAATCCCTCTGTAAAAGCCTTCAGAATATAGTTCAGTATAAGACTGCAAAAGTTGGTGCTTGTAGGTGCTACTGAAGTGGATATATCTGACTCTGAGTGTGAGAAACTCATTCTGAGAAAACGGCCTTTAAAGTTTTATACTGTATAACTGCATACATTTCTATAAAACCCCCAACCTACAAACAAAATATATATTCAGTTAATTAATATCAGTAGTGTATAATATTTAAAACACGTTGAAATTGATAAATGAATGGCAATTATGAATGGCAATAGCTATTAGAGAACTACCTTAACAAACACCAGTCACAAAAACTGCAGATGAACTGTCCCTGTTTGTTGTATTGGTCCATCTATAACTATTTAAATCTAATTCTGACTGGGTTTCGTTGTCTAATCTGTTGTTGTTGACTTTCTTTTTACTAGCTCTTGCTACTTGGTCTTTTCTGTGAGCGTTTATGAGCCGATTTCAGCGTTGTCTGCACTTTCTCTGAGGTGGAGCAATCGGCAGCGCGTGATAAATTCACATTGACCAATCAGATGTGGTTTTCGGCTGCAAACTTTCGTGGTTGGTCAGTTCTACAAAGGAAATTGCCATATTTGGATTAGACAGCGCTGTGTGTGAGACTGAGAGCTTTATAATGATACCAAGCATGACACGTTTCTGTGAATGGAGAAGGCACGAGAGATCACGCTAGAATAACTTTTGATGATTTCGGGTAGAAATCTAAAGGCGCACAGTGACAAAATATAATGAAATAACCACCTTAATGTGTAATGTTGACATTTTTTTTATTTTGACATGAAAGCTTACATGTTAAGGGAGCAAACTGGCCCAAAATCTCAAAATTGACCACTGCATGAAAAAACGATGTTTTCACCTGCCGTGTCTCGCCTTAAGTGCCTTTTATGGGTCTTGTGAGTGTAAATGTACTGAATGCCAATGGAGGCCTATCTGAAGCCTTTCTCAGCATCAGCTTTACACTAAAATATCTTCATTTGTGTCTGAAGATGAACGGAGGACTGACGGGTGTCCAACCACATGAGGCTCAGTCATTCATGACACAATTTTCATTTTTGGGTCAACTAACCCTTTAACAATGATGAGGTTCGAGACATGGCAGAAAACTTCAGCATAGAAATAAAGACGACAGCAGCATATAGCCCATGGAGCAATGGACTTACAGAGCGACACAACCAAACACTTACAGAGATCATGATGAAGCTGAAGACAAGTAACAGCTGTGACTGGAACACTGCATTGGACTGGGCTCTTATGGCAAAGAACACCATGCAAAATGTCCATGGCTACAGTCCTCATCAGTTGGTGTTTGGACAGAATCCCAATCTGCCCTCTGTATTAACTGACAAGCCCCCAGCTTTAGAGGGCACCACAAAAAGTGAGTGGGTGGCAAAACACATCTCTGCTTTACATCCTGAGGCTATTTGTAAAGGAACATTATGGAAACTCAAAAAGTGTGTATATGGTCTGGCAGATGACATAGTGAAGACATAGTGCTGAAAGCAGGAGGAAAAGTGTCCAAAGTTGATCCAGCTGTTTTTTATTGGCTAGATCAGGACTGCAATGTAAATGGTGTGCTTGCCTGTCATGGATGACTTCATATGGGGCAGCACACAAAGTTTCTCCACAACTGTAATACCACATCTCAGATCCGTTTTCCAAGTTGGACGTGAGGAACACGATCACTTCTGTTATGTGGGAATAGATTTTGTGACTGTTGACAGAAAAGTACAAATACACCAGGAAAACTACATTTAACACATGCAGCCCATACATATGGATCATTCACGAGCTGTGGAACAAGACTCATCTCTCTGCGAGGAGGAAAAGGATCAGCTCAGGTCTAAAATAGGCCAAATTCTTTGGGTGGCAAGACCGAGCAGGCCAGATGTCATATTTGACGCTAGCAATTTGGCATCAGATATAAAAAATACAACTGTGCAGACAATCCATGAAGCAAACAGGATAGTGTGCAAACTCAAGTCCAAGAAGGTAATTCTAAACTTCCAACAGTTGGGCAGAGACCGTGCTCTTAAGCTCATTGTGTTCAGCGATGCCTCATTTGGAAATCTTTCAGATGGAGGTACCCAAGGAGGGCACCTGATTCTTCTAATGGGAGAAAATGGAAAATTCTCACCCCTTTCCTGGCAATCAAAGAGAGTCAAGAGGATTGTGCAGAGCACTCTTGCTGGTGAGACATTGGCAATGTCTGATGGAATTGACAATACTATTTTTCTGTCCACACTGTTCTCAGAACTAACAACTGGTGATGCTGAACATACTCCACCAATAATCTGTGTCACAGACAATCATTCACTGGCTGATGCACTAAAATCCACAGTTTCTTAGAAAAGACTCCGTCAGTTTCTGAGAAAAGACTCCGCCTGGAGATAAGTAGTATCAAAGAACTTGTCCAAACACAGAGAGTTGAGCGAGTACTGTGGTACAATACAAAAGAACAACTTGCAGACTGCCTTACCAAAAAGGGGGCATCAGCTTGTCAGTTACTTAAGGCACTGGGTGAAGGACTATGGAAACTTTATTAAAACAAAGTCTTTGAGTTGTACTCCAGAGCGTGTTGAAATGTGCTAGGTCGTATCCTTGTTCAAGGATGTGGTTGTACAGTGTTTTTTTTTGTTTTTTTGTTTTTTTAAGAGAGCGGGTGTTTGTTAAGTTTAAGACATAAAAAATGTGTTCATGCACATGTATATCTCTGTGCTGAATTTAGTTTAAGATTGCACATGACCGATTACCTAAAGGAAAAGGGAACTCTTATTATGAAGTGCGGTTGTTGTTGTTGTTGTTGTTCCCCGAGCAGGAATGCACAATAAACGGGTGATCGGTGAACCACTGAAGTGTGTCTTCTTTAAGTATAACATAGTAACCGGAGAAGGCCACATTTCTGCTGTGAGGGCGGCCGATGGTCAGCGAGTCGTTCAGGCGAATGCAAAACATCGCCCATGACGAGCCGTCTTTACACAGATCACACACAGTCAAATAATGCAGAATTACAATCTAAAATATTAGATATAATCATATTTTAAATAAATGTATCATTTATCATTTTGACTCATCCCTGTTCTTAAAAAGGGTTTAAATGCAGTAATGTGATTATATTTTTGAGTCAATATAGATTATAAACCCTAACTTATCTTTAGTGTTTTTGCTACAGTGAGGTGTGAGCAAGGAGATGCCGATGTTGTCCATTTTTTTTTAATTTCAAGCACATGCACGAGCTGAATATTCTCCAGCCGTTGTGGCTTAAGCCTGAAGGCAGTTTTAGACAGGAGTTAAAGTGGATCATTTAACAAACAAGATCTGACACACCCAAAGTGAACCGCTCTACAGAACCATCCTGCTCTCCTTAAAGCAGACTCTGGAAGAGTTCCTGGTCTTTCCTTAGATTATGACCTCTCTCAGTGGCAGAGGGCTGACAATAATAATAATAATAATAATAAACAGCTGTCTCTGATTCCCCCTTGTGTGAAACCTTCACTGCATGAACACTAACTATTGTGACTCCCCCTGAAACTGCCTCATCGTCACGGCATCCTCAATAAACCCGTCTCCGGCGTGATGACTCCGATCCTTCGAATATTACAATTTAATAATTATTAAATCGATATGTCATAAAATGATGCTGCATTATTTTCCTGTTTAACACTGTTAAGCTGCTCTGAGACAATCTGCATTGTTAAATCACTATATAAATAAAGTTGACTTGACTATTGTAAGGAACCGAATTTGGCCACTTCATCCCATTTCTCAGATAATGTCCGTCGGTTTAACTTTAAGGAGTGGGAAATGCTTACCGTTGAACCCTGAGGTTTATCTGACAGAAGGTGTGTGTGTGTGTGTGTGTGTGTGTGTGTGTGTGTGTGTGTGTGTCTCAGCCGGTGGAGAGTGAAGGGGACGTGCCGTTCCGGCCTCGCACAGGAAAAGCTGCCGCCACGCCGCTCATCCCAGAGGTGGAGGCCTATCTCCAGCTGCTGATGGTCGTCTACCTCACCAACAACCAGCACTACACACAGGTGACATCACTTCCTGTAGAGCACATCTGCTGGGAACGGGGAGGAAGTCACATGTGTTTAACTCAGGAATGTCAGCGTTAAAAGCATAAAAATGAATCATTAGATTTCCCAGCACATTCGTTTTCACACTAATCGAAGAGTTACTCAACAGATCCTCCAAATGATCTAACCCAAAGTACTGTGTTCATCTTTACCCACTGTCCCACTTTACCCACTGTCCCACTTTACCCACAGGCCCAGAAAGTGTCGGATGACCTGCTGCAGAAGATCGGCTCTCAGAACCGGCGGGCGCTGGATTTAGTGGCCGCCAAGTGTTATTACTACCATTCACGTGTGTACGAGTTCCTGAAGCAGCTGGACGTGGTGCGCAGGTGAGCCGCTCTCCCACAGTCACACGGCTTCAGCTCGAGAAGATGGCGTCTCATGTGTGTGTTCTCTCAGTTTGAGAAGATGGCGTCTCATGTGTGTGTTCTCTCAGTTTGAGAAGATGGCGTCTCATGTGTGTGTTCTCTCAGTTTGAGAAGATGGCGTCTCATGTGTGTGTTCTCTCAGCTTGAGAAGATGGCGTCTCATGTGTGTGTTCTCTCAGTTTGAGAAGATGGCGTCTCATGTGTGTGTTCTCTCAGTTTGAGAAGATGGCGTCTCGTGTGTGTGTTCTCTCAGTTTGAGAAGATGGCGTCTCATGTGTGTGTTCTCTCAGTTTGAGAAGATGGCGTCTCATGTGTGTGTTCTCTCAGCTTGAGAAGATGGCGTCTCATGTGTGTGTTCTCTCAGTTTGAGAAGATGGCGTCTCATGTGTGTGTTCTCTCAGTTTGAGAAGATGGCGTCTCGTGTGTGTGTTCTCTCAGTTTGAGAAGATGGCGTCTCGTGTGTGTTGTTCTCTCAGCTTGAGAAGATGGCGTCTCATGTGTGTGTTCTCTCAGCTTGAGAAGATGGCGTCTCATGTGTGTGTTCTCTCAGTTTGAGAAGATGGCGTCTCATGTGTGTGTTCTCTCAGTTTGAGAAGATGGCGTCTCGTGTGTGTGTTCTCTCAGTTTGAGAAGATGGCGTCTCGTGTGTGTTGTTCTCTCAGTTTGAGAAGATGGCGTCTCGTGTGTGTTGTTCTCTCAGTTTGAGAAGATGGCGTCTCGTGTGTGTGTTCTCTCAGTTTGAGAAGATGGCGTCTCGTGTGTGTGTTCTCTCAGTTTGAGAAGATGGCGTCTCATGTGTGTGTTCTCTCAGTTTGAGAAGATGGCGTCTCATGTGTGTGTTCTCTCAGTTTGAGAAGATGGCGTCTCGTGTGTGTGTTCTCTCAGTTTGAGAAGATGGCGTCTCGTGTGTGTTGTTCTCTCAGCTTGAGAAGATGGCGTCTCATGTGTGTGTTCTCTCAGTTTGAGAAGATGGCGTCTCGTGTGTGTGTTCTCTCAGCTTGAGAAGATGGCGTCTCATGTGTGTGTTCTCTCAGTTTGAGAAGATGGCGTCTCATGTGTGTGTTCTCTCAGTTTGAGAAGATGGCGTCTCATGTGTGTTGTTCTCTCAGCTTGAGAAGATGGCGTCTCATGTGTGTGTTCTCTCAGTTTGAGAAGATGGCGTCTCGTGTGTGTTGTTCTCTCAGCTTGAGAAGATGGCGTCTCGTGTGTGTTGTTCTCTCAGTTTGAGAAGATGGCGTCTCATGTGTGTTGTTCTCTCAGTTTGAGAAGATGGCGTCTCATGTGTGTTGTTCTCTCAGTTTGAGAAGATGGCGTCTCGTGTGTGTTGTTCTCTCAGTTTGAGAAGATGGCGTCTCATGTGTGTGTTCTCTCAGCTTGAGAAGATGGCGTCTCATGTGTGTTGTTCTCTCAGCTTGAGAAGATGGCGTCTCATGTGTGTGTTCTCTCAGTTTGAGAAGATGGCGTCTCATGTGTGTGTTCTCTCAGCTTGAGAAGATGGCGTCTCATGTGTGTTGTTCTCTCAGCTTGAGAAGATGGCGTCTCATGTGTGTGTTCTCTCAGTTTGAGAAGATGGCGTCTCGTGTGGGTGTTCTCTCAGTTTGAGAAGATGGCGTCTCGTGTGTGTTGTTCTCTCAGTTTGAGAAGATGGCGTCTCGTGTGTGTTGTTCTCTCAGTTTGAGAAGATGGCGTCTCATGTGTGTTGTTCTCTCAGCTTGAGAAGATGGCGTCTCATGTGTGTTGTTCTCTCAGCTTGAGAAGATGGCGTCTCGTGTGTGTTGTTCTCTCAGCTTGAGAAGATGGCGTCTCGTGTGTTGTTCTCTCAGTTTGAGAAGATGGCGTCTCGTGTGTGTGTTCTCTCAGTTTGAGAAGATGGCGTCTCATGTGTGTTGTTCTCTCAGCTTGAGAAGATGGCGTCTCATGTGTGTGTTTTTATCTCAGCTTGAGAAGATGGCGTCTCGTGTGTTGTTCTCTCAGTTTGAGAAGATGGCGTCTCATGTGTGTTGTTCTCTCAGCTTGAGAAGATGGCGTCTCGTGTGTTGTTCTCTCAGTTTGAGAAGATGGCGTCTCATGTGTGTGTTCTCTCAGCTTGAGAAGATGGCGTCTCGTGTGTGTGTTCTCTCAGTTTGAGAAGATGGCGTCTCATGTGTGTGTTCTCTCAGTTTGAGAAGATGGCGTCTCATGTGTGTTGTTCTCTCAGCTTGAGAAGATGGCGTCTCATGTGTGTGTTTTTATCTCAGCTTGAGAAGATGGCGTCTCGTGTGTTGTTCTCTCAGCTTGAGAAGATGGCGTCTCGTGTGTTGTTCTCTCAGTTTGAGAAGATGGCGTCTCGTGTGTTGTTCTCTCAGTTTGAGAAGATGGCGTCTCATGTGTGTGTTCTCTCAGTTTGAGAAGATGGCGTCTCATGTGTGTTTTTATCTCAGCTTGAGAAGATGGCGTCTCGTGTGTGTTGTTCTCTCAGTTTGAGAAGATGGCGTCTCGTGTGTGTTGTTCTCTCAGCTTGAGAAGATGGCGTCTCGTGTGTGTTGTTCTCTCAGTTTGAGAAGATGGCGTCTCATGTGTGTTGTTCTCTCAGTTTGAGAAGATGGCGTCTCATGTGTGTGTTCTCTCAGTTTGAGAAGATGGCGTCTCATGTGTGTTTTTATCTCAGCTTGAGAAGATGGCGTCTCGTGTGTTGTTCTCTCAGTTTGAGAAGATGGCGTCTCGTGTGTGTGTTCTCTCAGTTTGAGAAGATGGCGTCTCGTGTGTGTTGTTCTCTCAGCTTGAGAAGATGGCGTCTCATGTGTGTTGTTCTCTCAGTTTGAGAAGATGGCGTCTCGTGTGTGTGTTCTCTCAGTTTGAGAAGATGGCGTCTCGTGTGTTGTTCTCTCAGTTTGAGAAGATGGCGTCTCGTGTGTGTTGTTCTCTCAGCTTGAGAAGATGGCGTCTCGTGTGTGTGTTCTCTCAGTTTGAGAAGATGGCGTCTCGTGTGTGTTGTTCTCTCAGCTTGAGAAGATGGCGTCTCATGTGTGTTGTTCTCTCAGTTTGAGAAGATGGCGTCTCGTGTGTGTTGTTCTCTCAGCTTGAGAAGATGGCGTCTCATGTGTGTTGTTCTCTCAGCTTGAGAAGATGGCGTCTCGTGTGTTGTTCTCTCAGTTTGAGAAGATGGCGTCTCGTGTGTGTGTTCTCTCAGTTTGAGAAGATGGCGTCTCATGTGTGTTGTTCTCTCAGCTTGAGAAGATGGCGTCTCATGTGTGTGTTTTTATCTCAGCTTGAGAAGATGGCGTCTCGTGTGTTGTTCTCTCAGTTTGAGAAGATGGCGTCTCATGTGTGTTGTTCTCTCAGCTTGAGAAGATGGCGTCTCGTGTGTTGTTCTCTCAGTTTGAGAAGATGGCGTCTCATGTGTGTGTTCTCTCAGTTTGAGAAGATGGCGTCTCATGTGTGTGTTCTCTCAGTTTGAGAAGATGGCGTCTCATGTGTGTTGTTCTCTCAGCTTGAGAAGATGGCGTCTCATGTGTGTGTTTTTATCTCAGCTTGAGAAGATGGCGTCTCGTGTGTTGTTCTCTCAGCTTGAGAAGATGGCGTCTCGTGTGTTGTTCTCTCAGTTTGAGAAGATGGCGTCTCGTGTGTTGTTCTCTCAGTTTGAGAAGATGGCGTCTCATGTGTGTGTTCTCTCAGTTTGAGAAGATGGCGTCTCATGTGTGTTTTTATCTCAGCTTGAGAAGATGGCGTCTCGTGTGTGTTGTTCTCTCAGTTTGAGAAGATGGCGTCTCGTGTGTGTTGTTCTCTCAGTTTGAGAAGATGGCGTCTCGTGTGTGTTGTTCTCTCAGTTTGAGAAGATGGCGTCTCATGTGTTGTTCTCTCAGTTTGAGAAGATGGCGTCTCATGTGTGTGTTCTCTCAGTTTGAGAAGATGGCGTCTCATGTGTGTTTTTATCTCAGCTTGAGAAGATGGCGTCTCGTGTGTTGTTCTCTCAGTTTGAGAAGATGGCGTCTCATGTGTGTTGTTCTCTCAGCTTGAGAAGATGGCGTCTCGTGTGTTGTTCTCTCAGTTTGAGAAGATGGCGTCTCGTGTGTGTGTTCTCTCAGTTTGAGAAGATGGCGTCTCATGTGTGTTGTTCTCTCAGCTTGAGAAGATGGCGTCTCATGTGTGTGTTTTTATCTCAGCTTGAGAAGATGGCGTCTCATGTGTGTGTTTTTATCTCAGCTTGAGAAGATGGCGTCTCGTGTGTTGTTCTCTCAGTTTGAGAAGATGGCGTCTCATGTGTGTTGTTCTCTCAGCTTGAGAAGATGGCGTCTCGTGTGTTGTTCTCTCAGCTTGAGAAGATGGCGTCTCGTGTGTTGTTCTCTCAGTTTGAGAAGATGGCGTCTCATGTGTGTTGTTCTCTCAGTTTGAGAAGATGGCGTCTCGTGTTTGTTGTTCTCTCAGCTTGAGAAGATGGCGTCTCGTGTGTGTGTTCTCTCAGTTTGAGAAGATGGCGTCTCATGTGTGTTGTTCTCTCAGTTTGAGAAGATGGCGTCTCGTGTGTGTTGTTCTCTCAGTTTGAGAAGATGGCGTCTCGTGTTTGTTGTTCTCTCAGCTTGAGAAGATGGCGTCTCGTGTGTGTGTTCTCTCAGTTTGAGAAGATGGCGTCTCATGTGTGTGTTCTCTCAGTTTGAGAAGATGGCGTCTCATGTGTGTTGTTCTCTCAGCTTGAGAAGATGGCGTCTCATGTGTGTTGTTCTCTCAGCTTGAGAAGATGGCGTCTCATGTGTGTTGTTCTCTCAGTTTGAGAAGATGGCGTCTCATGTGTGTTGTTCTCTCAGCTTGAGAAGATGGCGTCTCGTGTGTGTGTTCTCTCAGTTTGAGAAGATGGCGTCTCATGTGTGTGTTCTCTCAGTTTGAGAAGATGGCGTCTCATGTGTGTGTTTTTATCTCAGCTTGAGAAGATGGCGTCTCATGTGTGTTGTTCTCTCAGCTTGAGAAGATGGCGTCTCGTGTGTGTGTTCTCTCAGTTTGAGAAGATGGCGTCTCATGTGTGTGTTTTTATCTCAGCTTGAGAAGATGGCGTCTCGTGTGTGTGTTCTCTCAGTTTGAGAAGATGGCGTCTCGTGTGTGTGTTCTCTCAGTTTGAGAAGATGGCGTCTCATGTGTGTTGTTCTCTCAGCTTGAGAAGATGGCGTCTCGTGTGTGTGTTCTCTCAGTTTGAGAAGATGGCGTCTCATGTGTGTTGTTCTCTCAGCTTGAGAAGATGGCGTCTCGTGTGTGTGTTCTCTCAGCTTGAGAAGATGGCGTCTCGTGTGTGTGTTCTCTCAGCTTGAGAAGATGGCGTCTCGTGTGTGTGTTCTCTCAGTTTGAGAAGATGGCGTCTCATGTGTGTTGTTCTCTCAGCTTGAGAAGATGGCGTCTCGTGTGTGTGTTCTCTCAGTTTGAGAAGATGGCGTCTCATGTGTGTGTTTTTATCTCAGCTTGAGAAGATGGCGTCTCGTGTGTGTGTTCTCTCAGTTTGAGAAGATGGCGTCTCATGTGTGTTGTTCTCTCAGCTTGAGAAGATGGCGTCTCATGTGTGTGTTCTCTCAGTTTGAGAAGATGGCGTCTCATGTGTGTTGTTCTCTCAGCTTGAGAAGATGGCGTCTCGTGTGTGTGTTCTCTCAGTTTGAGAAGATGGCGTCTCATGTGTGTGTTTTTATCTCAGCTTGAGAAGATGGCGTCTCGTGTGTTGTTCTCTCAGTTTGAGAAGATGGCGTCTCATGTGTGTTGTTCTCTCAGCTTGAGAAGATGGCGTCTCGTGTGTGTGTTCTCTCAGTTTGAGAAGATGGCGTCTCATGTGTGTGTTTTTATCTCAGCTTGAGAAGATGGCGTCTCGTGTGTTGTTCTCTCAGTTTGAGAAGATGGCGTCTCATGTGTGTTGTTCTCTCAGCTTGAGAAGATGGCGTCTCGTGTGTGTGTTCTCTCAGTTTGAGAAGATGGCGTCTCATGTGTGTGTTTTTATCTCAGCTTGAGAAGATGGCGTCTCGTGTGTTGTTCTCTCAGTTTGAGAAGATGGCGTCTCGTGTGTGTTCTCTCAGTTTGAGAAGATGGCGTCTCGTGTGTGTGTTCTCTCAGTTTGAGAAGATGGCGTCTCATGTGTGTGTTCTCTCAGTTTGAGAAGATGGCGTCTCGTGTGTGTTCTCTCAGTTTGAGAAGATGGCGTCTCGTGTGTTGTTCTCTCAGTTTGAGAAGATGGCGTCTCATGTGTGTGTTCTCTCAGTTTGAGAAGATGGCGTCTCGTGTGTTTTTCTCTCAGTTTCCTGCACACGCGTTTGAGGACGGCGACGCTACGCCATGATGCTGATGGCCAGGCTACACTCCTCAATCTGCTCCTGCGCAACTACCTGGAGTACAACCTCTACGACCAGGCCGAGAAACTCGTGTCCAAGTCCGTGTTCCCCGAGCTGGCCAATAACAACGAGTGGGCTCGCTATCTCTACTACACCGGTCAGTGAGGGAGGGGCGAATTACAGCTTTTACACACACTCTCCTGCACTTAAAGGGATAGTTCACCGAAAAATTAAAATTAGCCCATAATTTCCTCTCCCTCAACTCATCCGAGGTGTGTGTGACATTCTTCTTTCAGAGGAATAAAATCTGAGTTATATAACAAAAGTCCAGGCTAATCCAAGCGTTAGAATTGGATTCATAGTTGCTCTGTTTTTGAAGTCCATAAAAAGTGCATCTGTGTGTCATATAACTGCTCCAGCGGCTCTGGGGTGTTAATAAAGGCCTTCTGAAGCGAATCAACGCGTTTGTGGAAGAAAAATATCCATTCGAATAAAGGATTCGCTTCAGAAGGCCTTTATTAACACCCCAGAGCCGCTGGAGCAGTTATATGACACACAGATGCACTTTTTATGGACTTCAAAAACAGAGCAACTATGAATCCAATTCTAACGCTTGGATTAGCCTGGACTTTTGTAATATAACTCAGATTATATTCGTCTGAGAGAAGAATGTCACACACACCTCAGATGAGCTGAGGGAGAGGAAATCATGGGCTAATCTTCATTTTTGGGTGAATTATCCCTTTAAGGGATATAATTACTCATTTTGGCTAGACGTTTAGGTTGTTAATGCAGGATTGTGGTGTTATTAGTGAATGTGGTAGTAATCCTGAGCTGTTTCAGGGCGGATCAAGGCCATCCAGCTGGAGTATTCTGAAGCCCGGAGGACTCTGACCAACGCCCTGAGGAAAGCCCCTCAGCATACGGCCGTGGGCTTCAAGCAGACCGTGAGTCTTCCTCCTCCTCTTCCTCCTCTTCATCCTCTTCCTCCTCTTCTTCTGTGGTGCTGACCGTGTGTCCGCAGGTCCATAAGCTGCTGATCGTGGTGGAGCTGCTGCTGGGAGAGATTCCTGACCGTCTTCAGTTCCGCCAGCCGTCTCTCAAGAGGTCTCTCATGCCCTACTTCCTGCTCACTCAGGGTAACTCCGCCTCACTCTTCATACTGTGATCTGTCATGTGACTCAAGCGAACTGCATGAGAACTTTCGGAAAGGGCTCGTTTTGACATGAATCCTCATCTGAACTTCTGGCCCATCTAGCGGTGAGAACCGGAAATCTGGCCAAATTTAACCAGGCGTTGGATCAGTTTGGAGAGAAGTTCCAGGCCGACGGGACCTACACACTGATCATCCGCCTCAGACACAACGTCATCAAAACCGGTGAGTTCTGCTCTTTCCTCTGAGCCAACAGAACATCCCCCCCCGTTCTTGCCCACATGCCCCACACACACACACACACACACACAGTTACACACACACACACAGTTACAGCATCAAGAGAAAAACGAACTACTGTGGAAACACATGGGCGTAGTAGTGTCCGTGACATCACCCACAGAATCTGAAGAGTAAAGTCGGGTCGAGCTGGCCGTCGCCATCTTGGCAGCGTCACTCCCGGATAACAGAACATGGGCAAAGAGGCGGGATGTGGGCGGAGCTAATGTGATGACTAACAGACAGCAGACAAACGGCAATCCACCTGTCACTCAAAGTGGCCACGCCCTTAACTATGCAGAACTTCAAGGCTTGATATAATGTAATGGAAGTTATAAAAAAACTAGGGGTGCACCGAAATTTCTGCCGCCAAAAATGTTCGGACGAAAATGGCATTTAAAAAAAAGAGCCCGAAAACGTAAACCGAAAATGAATGTCACCCGCCCCTCCCATCCGTGCACAAGCGCTTGGGTTTCACTCAACATAAATCACACACATAAATCTTGAAGAATAATATTATTTGGTATTATTATTTATATTTATTGTTAAAAATATTTTAGGTTTTGTTATGTAACAAAAGTTTGATTATTCTATTGGTTCGTGATTTTTTTTTTTTCATTTCAGATCCATTAAATTCAAGCTATTTATATATATATATATATATATATATATATTAGTATACGTTTTTAAAAGAAGCCATTTTTGGCTTCAGTCTCGGTTTTCGGCCAAGTGCATCCTAAATTTTCGGTTTCGGCCCAGAATTTTCATTTCGGTTTATCACTAAAACCCAACAACATTAGCCGTACAGACCAAAGCCCAGTTTGTCCCAGACTGTAAACATGTGTTCTTCTGCACTTTAACATGAGCTCAGTGAGATTCCTCTAGTGGCCAGTCCATGAACTGCAGTTTAACTCACTTCAGGAAGTGGAGGAGGAGCCGCTTGGTTCAGACTCGATTCTCCACCGGCTCTCAGATGCCGACGTTAGAAAACGAAGGGCTTAGTTTCTGAATACTTTAGTCCAAAGCGGACCAACTGGGGTGGAGGTGTGGGTTAAAGGGTTAGTTCACCCAAAACTGTAAATTGTGTCATTAATGACTGAGCCTCATGTGGTTGGACACCCGTCAGACCTCCGTTCATCTTCAGACACAAATGAAGATATTTTAGTGTAAATCTGATGCTCTGAAAGGCCTCCATTGGCTCAACTTTACACTCTCAAGACCCTTAAAAGACACTAAAGACTAAAGTTAGAAAGTCCATCTCACTACAGCGGCTCTACAATAACTTTATGAAGACGAGAATAGTTTCTGTGCGCAAAAAAACCCTAAATAACAACTTATATAGTAATGACGATTTCAAAACACGACATCATGAAGCTTTGAAGCGTTATGAGTCAGTGAGTCGATTCAGCGGTTCAGAGCGTTATGAATCAGTGAGTCGATTCAGCGGTTCAGAGCGTTATGAGTCAGTGAGTCGATTCAGCGGTTCAGAGCGTTATGAATCAGTGAGTCGATTCAGCGGTTCAGAGCATTATGAGTCAGTGAGTCGATTCAGCGGTTCAGAGCGTTATGAATCAGTGAGTCGGTTCAGAGCGTTATGAATCAGTCTGTCGATTCAGCGGTTCAGAGCGTTATGAATCAGTGAGTCGATTTAGCGGTTCAGAGCAATATGAATCAGTGAGTCGAATCATGATTCGGATCGCGTGTCAAACCCCCAAACTGCTGAATCGACTCACTGATTCATAACATTCCCAACCACTGAATCGACTCACTGATTCATAATGTTCCGAATCGCTGAATCGACTCACTGATTCATAAAGTTATTGTAGAGCCGCTGTAGTGAGATGGACTTTGTAACTTTAGTTTTTAGTGCCTTTTAAGGGTCTTGAGAGTGTAAAGTTGAGCCAATGGAGGCCTTTCAGAGCATCAGATTTACACTAAAATATCTTCATTTGTGTCTGAAGATGAACGGAGGTCTGACGGGTGTCCAACCACATGAGGCTCAGTCATTAATCACACAATTTACAGTTTTGGCTGAACTAACCCTTTAAGCGACTGAAAGCTCCCAGGACTAATCCGATCTGTTTTTGAGTTAGAAGGGTTCATTTAAAAGCGTTCAAGTTCTGTGGGACTAAAATTGAGAATCAGGAAACATGAGATTTATGTGTAAATGAACGGCTGACGTCAGCTCTACTAACCCAGATGCCAGGGCAGGAAGTGGAGCGACGAGGGAAGGAAAACAATCGCTCTACTCGTTCAGATCTAGTTCCTGAGCGGATCTCAGTCCAGTGTGGGATCAGCTGTGATCTGAGTGCGTGTGTGTGTGTGTGTGTGTGTGTGTTTCAGGAGTGAGGATGATCAGTCTGTCGTACTCGAGGATCTCTCTGGCGGACATCGCTCAGAAGCTGCAGCTGGACAGCCCTGAGGACGCAGAGTTCATAGTGGCCAAGGTCAGTGTCCACACACACACACACACACACACACACACACACACACACACACACTGACTGACCCTCTCTCTCCAGGCCATCCGTGACGGGGTCATCGAGGCCAGCATCAACCATGAGAAGGGCTACGTCCAGTCTAAGGAGACGATGGACATCTACAGCACTCGCGAGCCCCAGCTGGCCTTCCACCAGCGCATCTCCTTCTGCCTGGACATCCACAACATGTCCGTCAAGGTACGAGTAACCCAACCCTAAACTAACCCAACCCTAAACTAACCCTAACCCTTCCCCTAACCCCAACCCTAAACTAACCCTAACCCTAAACTAACCCCAACCCTAAACTAACCCTAACCCCAACCCTAAACTAACCCCAACCCTAAACTAACCCCAACCCTAAACTAACCCCAACCCTAAACTAACCCTAACCCTTCCCCTAACCCTAACCCTGGCCTTCCACCAGCGCATCTCCTTCTGCTCTCTCCTTCTCCTCCTTTTGCCTAACCCATCCACAACATGTCCGTCAAGGTACGAGTAACCCCAACCCTAAACTAACCCTAACCCCAACCCTAAACTAACCCCAACCCTAAACTAACCCTAACCCTTCCCCTAACCCTAACCCTGGCCTTCCACCAGCGCATCTCCTTCTGCTCTCTCCTTCTCCTCCTTTTGCCTAACCCATCCACAACATGTCCGTCAAGGTACGAGTAACCCCAACCCTAAACTAACCCTAACCCCAACCCTAAACTAACCCCAACCCTAAACTAACCCTAACCCTTCCCCTAACCCTAACCCTGGCCTTCCACCAGCGCATCTCCTTCTGCTCTCTCCTTCTCCTCCTTTTGCCTAACCCATCCACAACATGTCCGTCAAGGTACGAGTAACCCCAACCCTAAACTAACCCTAACCCCAACCCTAAACTAACCCCAACCCTAAACTAACCCTAACCCTAAACTAACCCTAACCCATCCGATGGAAGGGGAGTCATGTGACTTCTGTGTCTCATTCATATAATGACCTGTAGTAGCCCTGACATTAGTGATGATGGGTTCCCTAACCTAAACTAACCCCAACCCTAAACTAACCCTAACCTAAACTATCAACTAATGGGTGGAGTTTGAGGGCTGTTAACGGAATCTCCCGTTTCTGTGCAGGCCATGAGATTCCCACCGAAGGCCTACAACAAGGATCTGGAGTCAGCTGAGGTGAGGTCACTGAGGGGTCACTGAGGGGTCACTGTGGGGTCACTGAGTCCAGACGCGCTGCTGACCCATCCCTCATGTGTTTCAGGAGAGAAGAGAGCGGGAGCAGCAGGATCTGGAGTTTGCTAAAGAGATGGCTGAAGATGATGATGATAGTTTCCCATGAGTCTGTGTTTCCTCTTTCCTCTGCTTCAGCTCTTATAACCCATGAGTTCTGTGTGACGTTACACACGCTTCACTTCTCCGGCTCTGGTTTTCTTTCACCAACACCTGCATCAGTTTTATACATGTGGTTTGCAGCAATACATCTCAATCAAACATAATTCTGTCTTATTAAAAGTGTTGAATTAAACTGTGAAAGGCATCGTCTTGCTTTACTAAATCAACAAAATGTATTCTTTTTGAAATGTGTGGATTTACGTCTGAATATTGAGGCAGATTAGCGGAGCATTACTGAAGGAAACTAGTGTTAGCCAATCAAAGGCTTCGGTTAAAGGTGTGTGTGTGTGTGTGTGTTACAGTGCCTGGTAGATTACTTAACTAAAGTTAATAGGTTACACATTTTAGTTAATTTGACTTTTTTTGTTTACTTTTGACGTTACTAGGGATTGTGGAATTTTTTTTTTCATATTGATCTAAAAATACAAAGAGAACTAATCTTGCATTGTGATGAAGTGCATTAAACACTGCTTTACGTCAGGTTTCATAAACTGGGGTTAGAGAGTTAATCAAGATCTAATAATGAATTGGATCCCATTGGATAATTTTTTTTTTAAATAGAAAAATAAAACACTTGAACAAATGTTTGTTTCCCTGAATGTCATCGTGACCATCAGAGAACCGTCAACGTGCAAATGTTGCTCAATTATTGAAAATATTAACTCATTCTCTGAGGAACTTTATTTTAAATGTTTTGCAGCAGAAACACAATCAGTGTAAATCAGACATTAATCCATAACCCTTGATATAACTAGATTATATTTATTTAGTGTTCTTTAAAAATGTTATTGGTCTTATTCCAAAATGTATTTTAACACAAGGAACAGAGTTCCTGGCAAAAAACATTTAATTACACAAAAACCCCACGGATTTCTGGACCTTTATAAGGAAACTTATAATAGGTCAATGATAAATGTTTTTTTTTACATGATTACCAATTATTTATATTCACTTTTAAACAGTATTTTTACACCTTTTACATTTTTATTTAAATGTTGTATTTACATTTTTAATTCAGAAGCAGATTTGTAACGTGACAGTATTAAAGTTTCTTAAGGGTCAAGATCAAATTATCTGCATCAAGACATCCCATAATATCCGTGATCGCTTAAATGAATGCACGGCTCAGAGTAACTGTACAACGTGTGCAGGTTTGAGTTTACGGACCTGTTGCTATGACAGCAAGTCCAGGATGAGCATCGAAGAACCAAACAATCCAAGATCTGGCCAAACCATCGACACTCAGATCCGGCTCAGATCCGGCTCACCGAGTGAAGACCTGACCGCAGGAAGTGTGGCCATATGAGCCGGTTCTGTCCACACTGCACTGGCTGCCTATTAAACACCGCAGACATTTGAAAATTCAATTCACATTTATTTGTATAGCGCTTTTCACAATACACATTGTTTCAAAGCAGCTTTACAGAAAGTGCATTTCATAGATGTACAGTAAAAATGTTAGAAAGACGATGTTAAAGAATAATGTTCGAAAAAGTTAATCAGTCGTGTATTAATTTAGGCCATAACAGCGCTGGCGTTGAGTCGTCTCTTCACAGGCGTTGAGTCGTCTCTTCACAGGCGTCGAGTCGTCTCATCACAGGCGTCGAGTCGTCTCTTCACAGGCGTCGAGTCGTCTCTTCACAGGTGTTGAGTCGTCTCTTCACAGGCGTCGAGTCGTCTCTTCACAGGTGTTGAGTCGTCTCTTCACAGGTGTTGAGTCGTCTCTTCACAGGTGTTGAGTCGTCTCTTCACAGGCGTCGAGTCGTCTCATCACAGGCGTCGAGTCGTCTCTTCACAGGCGTCGAGTCGTCTCTTCACAGGTGTTGAGTCGTCTCTTCACAGGCGTCGAGTCGTCTCTTCACAGGTGTTGAGTCGTCTCTTCACAGGTGTTGAGTCGTCTCTTCACAGGTGTTGAGTCGTCTCTTCACAGGCGTCGAGTCGTCTCTTCACAGGCGTCGAGTCGTCTCATCACAGGTGTCGAGTCGTCTCTTCACAGGCGTCGAGTCGTCTCTTCACAGGCGTCGAGTCGTCTCTTCACAGGCGTCGAGTCGTCTCATCACAGGTGTCGGGGCATCTGAAGTCTCCATGAGAGGCTGATACAAACTGGAGCTGATGAACTATTTACCTCAGGACTAGTGTCCCGAGATGACAACAGAAAAGCAGATGGGAAATGATTAGCGTAGCTGCTGTTCAGAATATTATATTTATGCTTTTGATCCGATTTAACTGTAGTATAAAAAGATAATTATAATGTGAATGCTTGGCTAAAGAGATGCGTCTTTAATCTAGTTTTAAACTGGGACAGCGAGTCTGAACCTCGAACAATATCAGGAAGACTATTCCAGAGTTTAGGAGCTAAATGTGAAAATGCCCTCCCTCCTTTAGTGGACTTAGATATCCTAGGAATGACCAGAAGCCTCGAGTTTAGTGATCTTAAAGAGCGCGATGGATTGTAGGGCGATAGAAGATCCGTTAAATACACTGGAGCTAAACCATTTAGGGCTTTATAGGTTAGTAGCAATACTTTGTAATTGATACGGAACTTCACAGGTAACCAGTGTAGAGATGATAGAATTGGTGTTATATGATCATATTTTCTTGACCTAGTAAGAACTCTAGCAGCCGCGTTTTGGACTAACTGTAGTGTGTTTATTGATGATGCAGGACAACCAGCTAATAAAGCATTACAGTAATCTAGTCTCGAGGTCATGAATGCATGAACTAACTTTTCTGCATCAGAAATAGATAGCATGTTACGTAGCTTAGCAATGTTTCTAAGATGGAAAAATGCGTTCTTGTAACATATGAAATATGATTTTCGAATGTCAGGTTGCGGTCTAATATAACACCCAGGTCTTTTACTGTAGTGGATAAAGTGACAGGACATCCTTCCAAGGTAAAATTGTTTTGCGAGAGGTTTTGTGGGCAGTTTTTTGGACCAATAAGTAACACCTCCGTTTTATCTGAATTTAATAGCAGAAAATTACACGTCATCCAGTATTTAATATCTTCAACACACGCTGTCAGTTTAGATAATTTAGCGTTTTCATCCGGTCGTGATGAAATATATAATTGAGTGTCATCAGCATAACAGTGGAAATTAATTCCATGTTTTCTTATAATATTACCAAGTGGCAGCATATATATAGAGAATAGCAGAAGGCCTAACACGGATCCTTGCGGCACCCCATAGTCTACTGACGTTATCTTTGATTTTTCCCCATTTAGACAGACAAAATGGTATCGGCCTGATAAGTACGATCTAAACCAGTTTAATGCCTGTCCCTGAACACCAGTGTAATTTTGAAATCGATCTAAGAGTAGTTTATGATCTATAGTATCAAACGCAGCACTAAGATCGAGTAGAACTAGTATTGAGATACAGCCTTGGTCAGAAGCTAGCAGTAAATCATTTGTGATTTTAACGAGTGCAGTTTCTGTGCTGTGATGCGGCCTGAATCCTGATTGAAATTTTTCATAGATATCATTTTCTTGCAAGAAAGCGCACAATTGAGCGGACACAACTTTTTCTAGTATTTTAGACATGAATGGAAGATTTGAAATTGGTCTGTAATTTGCTAGGTTATTATGATCTAATTGTGGCTTCTTAATGAGAGGTTTTATGACTGCCAACCAGAGGTGTCAAGTAACGAAGTACAAATACTTCGTTACCTTACTTAAGTAGAAATGTTGAGTATCTGGAGTAATTATTTTTCAGCCTACTTTTTACTTCTACTCCTTACATTTTCAAGCAATTATCTGTACTTTCTACTCCTTACATTTTAAAAATAGCCTCGTTACTCCTATTCCATTTCGGCATGTTTTCATTCCGGCTTGTCATAAAAAATAAAAAAAACCTATCCAGATAAATCGCGCCATCCGGACAGAGTGAATATGATTGTGGTTGGATGAGAAGGATAAACACAAACCATTCCGACACCCTATTGGGTTGTACGCGATCAATCACGCCTGCACCTGCACAAATCACACACCATCTGGCCAGATAGGGCGGGTTCTCGCCGACGAGCACGAGCTGATTCAGCCAATCAGCGATCAGCAGGCAGACGTGCTCAGCCTCATTCATGACTTTAGCCGGGGTTTTAGCGCGATGACTCATAGTATATTCCAGTATATTCCAGTATATTCCAGAATATACTCATATGTATATTCCAGTGATCGCTATGCCAGTGGCATAAATATACAGTAAGTTGTATCTACAGTAAAGAGTGAGAGAGTGACTCAACTCTCAAACGTGAATTACACCTGTGACTCGAAGACTCTTTAAATATAACCGTGACTCCCACTCCTGCTAGGAGAAAGCCCAGCGAACGCACACCTGGCTGCCCGATACGTGAGGTCCTGCCACGACAAAAGAGCCTCCAGCAGGACACAGCTACCAACTGTGGAAATATTAGAAGATTAGACTTTTTTATTGCTGTTTATTTTCATGTCATTTCTATTTTATTTTTATTATTTATTCATTTTAATCGTATAGTGTTATGAATGCTTTGGCAATGTAAAGATTTATTTCACCATGCCAATAAAGCTATTTGAATCTTGAATCTTGAATCTTGACTCCAGTCCATCATCATATACACACTTAGGACACCTGACTGCAACTAGCAACCCCGACAGCTGCTGAAAGAGGCTTAAAACAACGATTAATCCGTGTTGACTGTACTAAGTTTATGTGCCATGTACTTCACAAAAGACGTACTGTAGTTTTGTCAAAGCAAAGTGTAACACAAGGGTAAGCGCATTGTTGTTATGTATTTGTTGACGGATTATTGTACAGTATCAATGAATTACGCATTTTGGCAGTGGTGTATATGCATTAACGTGTGAAATGCCTGTTTATTACATTGCTTTTTCCAATCTCTATATTGGGCACTTTTTGCACGTAAATTGGCTTCTTACTGTTGACATTGAAAATCTTGTGTTTTTCTGAGGGATTGCCGTTTTGACAGTTTCTACCTGGACATATAGTCATATTTGAACCGTTTTACTGGGATTTTTTTTTTTTTTTAATCATCAATGTTATGCTTTAAGGAGATAAAATGGTAACTTACTTATAAACATTGATTGGTATGGCAATACAATAATATCACATTATTTTGGCAGTTAAAGTTTTGGGTTTTTTTCTTCGAGTGACTAGTTGCCTATAAGTATTGTAAGAGGTGAAAAATTGTTATCAATAACCAGGCATGTTATCAATAACCATTTTTTTTTTTAAATATAAATGTACATTTGGTGAGGTTTTTGGGCTGGAAATTGTTGACCCAATCTGGCCACACTGATCACACATTCAAAAAATGATTATTGATAACATGCCTCTGAATTTTGACTTTTTGCACCTTTACAATATTTATAGGCAACTAGTCATCAAATCTTCCACTCCATGAAACACGTTAATGCTCAGTAGTACACATATGGTTCTTTAATGTATTTGCATTGTCCTAAAATGCGTTCATTTTCAATGAGAATATATGCGGCTGAAACGCGTAGTCAAGTGCATCTAAAAATGTTCAACATTAACTTTTTAATATAACATTATAGTCATTATGGCCTTCAGAAAAATGTTTTTTTGAGGAGGTGGGGTATGCACTGTGGCGCGGCCTAATCTTTTGTCCTTAAAGGGATACTTCACCCAAAAATGAAAATTCTGTTATCATTTACTCACCCTCAAGTTGTTCCAAACCTGTATGAGTTTTTGTTCAGAAGATATTTTGAAGAATGTTTGAAACCAAGCAGGGGAAAATACCATGGCAGTCAATGGTTGCATATAATCTGCTTGGTTACAAAAATTCTTCAATCTTCAGAACAAAGAAACTCATACAGGTTTGGAACAATTTGAGTAAATTATGACAGAATTTTCATTTTTGGGTGAACTACCCCTTTAATGGCATTTTTCCCCTTACATTACTTTTACTTTTATACTTTAAGTAGTTTTGAAACCAGTTACTTTTACACTTTTACTTGAGTAAAAAGCTTGAGTTGATACTTCAACTTCTACAGAAGTCTTTTTAAACCCCAGTATCTATACTTCTACCTGAGTAATGAATGCGAATACTTTTGACACCTCTGCTGCCAACTTGAATATTCTTGGAACATGACCTAAAGATAAAGACGAGTTAATAATATTGAGAAGAGGCTCTTCCACTACAGGTAACAACTCTTTCAGTAGTTTAGTGGGTATTGGATCTAATAAACATGTTGTTGGTTTAGATGCAATGATAAGTTTATTTAGCTCTTCCTGTCCTATAGTTGTAAAGCGGTGTAGTAGTTCTTGAGGGGCGATAATTGCGGTTGAATCATAAGACATCATTAAAGATTGTACATTTACAATTTTGTTTCTGATGCTTTCTATTTTCTCAGTGAAGAAATTCATAAAATCATTACTACTAAACTGTAACGGAATATTTTGTTCAGGCGATGCTTGTTTATTTGTTAGTCTAGCCACGATGTTAAATAAAAACCTTGGGTTATTTTGATTATTTTCTATTAGTTTGCGGAGATGCTCAGCCCTGGCTGCTTTTAGGGCCTTTTTATAACGTGACATACTATCTTTCCACGCGATTCTAAAGACCTCTAAATTAGTTTGTTTCCATTTACGCTCTAAGTTACGAGTTTCTCTCTTGATAACATGTGTAGCACTGTTGTACCATGGTGCTTTAGTTTTCTCTCTAACCTTTTTTAATCTAATTGGTGCTACAATTTCTAATGTACTAGAGAAAATGGTGCTCATACTGCTAGCCATTTCCTCTAGTTCATCTGTTTGTTTGGGTTCACTGAGCAGCTGAGACAGATCAGGTAAGCTATTTGAGAATCTATCTATAGTGGTTGGAAGGATTGTTCTGCCTGGTCGATAACGTGGCGCAACATGACAGATTTCAGCAGTACGCAGTATGCAAGTTACCATGTAATGGTCAGTGACATCATCACTTTGCGGTATAATATCTATGTCGGTTGGGTTGGTTCCATGTGATATAATTAAATCTAGTGTGTGATTAAGACGATGAGTGGGACCAGTGACGTTTTGCTTAACCCCAAAGGAGTTTAATAGATCTGTAAACGCAGCCCCTAACGCATCATTTGTGTTATCTACGTGTATGTTAAAATCTCCAACAATTAATGCTTTATCGACGTTGACCAATAGATCTGAGAGAAAGTCTGCAAACTCTTTTAGGAAATCAGCATAGGGCCCTGGAGGTCTATATACAGTAGCTAAGGCTAGAGATAATACGGATTTCTTTCTTACATTTAAGAGTGTAACATTTAGCACTAGTACTTCAAACGAATTAAACCTGTGACCTGTTTTATGAGTAACATTAAGAATATCTCTATAGATTGTTGCAACACCGCCGCCACGACCAATCAGACGGGGCTCATGCTTATTCCAACCAAAAATCAACATCTGCCTAACCTTGGAGTTTGACGTCAAACAAACGTTGGATTTAGACGTCAAACCAATTTTCACTTTCAACCAAAATCCAACGTGTTCCTGGCGTCACACTGCCGTCCTGGGCCAGCTGGTTTATCTCCAGCACTGGAGGAGCCCTGAACACACACACTCCATCATGCCTCATCAACACGACATCCTCACACACACTAAATCCAGACCAAAAGCCTAAACACGACTAACTCATCCCTGATGTGTCAGAGAGACCGTGTGACGACATCCTCACACACACACACACACACACACACACACACACACACACACACACACACACACACACACACACACACACACACACACACACACACACACACACACACACACACACACACACACACACACACACACACACACACACACACACACACACAGTGTCCACTAGACTCCCCTGTGATGACACTGATCCTCAAACCCGTCTCCGGCGGGATGACTCCGATCTTCAATCCCATGGAACTGGACTAACATTCTGAATGTTAAACTGATTTTTTGCCACTTATTTGGCAACCACCCAGAATACCCTAGCAAATGCTTAGCAACCACCCAGAACACCATAGCTACCACCAAAGTGTCCTAGTAACCACGTAGCAATACCTTAGTTACCACCCCGAGTACCCTAGCAACCACATAGCAAGACCCTAGCAACCACACAGAGTACCCTAGCAACCGCATAGCAACCACCCCAAGTACCTTAGCAACTGCATAGCAACCACCCTAGCAACCACCTGAGTACCCTAGTAACCACGTAGCAATACCTTAGTTACCACCCCGAGTACCCTAGCAACCACATAGCAAAACCTTATCAACCACCCTGAGTACCCTAGCAACTGCATAGCAACCACCCCAAGTACCTTAGCAACTGCATAGCAACCACCCTAGCAACCACATAGCAAGACCTTAGCAACCACCTGAGTACCCTAGCAACCACATAGCAATCACCCTAGCAACCACCTGAGTACCCTAGCAACCACATAGCAAGACCTTAGCAATCACCACGAGTACCTTAGCAACCGCATAGCAACCACCTGAGTACCCTAGCAACCGCTTAGCAACACCCTAGCAACCACATTACAAGACCTTAGCAACCTCCCGAGTACCCTTGCAATTGCATAGCAACCACCTGAGTACCCTAGCAACAGCATCTATCTATCTATCATCTGACTATTTCTATCTATCTATCTATACTACTAACTAAAACTCAAACTATTTCAAACTTTAAACTTTTCAAACTATTTCAAACTTTCTGGTCTAGCTTTTTCAAGCCAACTTAAAGTTTGTTTACAAACTGTTTAACACTGAAGCTGCTCTGAGACAATCTGCAGTCTATAAAGCGCTGTATCAGAGAGAAGCACCGAACATCAGGGAGAACAACTAGTGTGTGAGTTTCTGTATTCATTTTCCTCACTTGATCTGTAGTTCAACTTTTGTTTAGAACATTGTATGTGTGCTGTAGTTGGCCGTTTGTTGTAGTCTCGTTTGTTATCGTTTGACCTCGTGCGAGCTAACGCGTTTCACTGGGAGTGACCAGCTGTATTCACTAACGACACTTACCGTGAGTATAAATTGAGTAGTACTCCGCTGCAGCGGAAGCGGCAGCCCTCGTGTGAAGACCGAAGAGTGTAAAGACATCGACTCTACTCTGCGCGACTCCACTCGAGCAAGGACACCGACAAGGCACTTAAGTATAGCTTTCCTTCTACTTTGTCCACTTTTGTGTTTTGCTTGTTTTCATCTGTTTATTTGTCTGACCTGTTTTCATAATGTGCTTCCAAATCTCTACTATTACCACACACACCCGTAAATCACGCTCAGGAAATTCTAGACGCCGTAATCCCAATAATCTGCGTAGTGTACCTATTTCCTCTGCTACATTAATGTCCATTCCAATTGGTCTCTGGAATTGCCAGTCTGCTGTAAACAAAGCAGACTTTATTTCATCTCTTTCCACTCATTCACATCTCAGTCTCATGGCTCTAACTGAAACCTGGATCAAACCAGAAGACACTGCCACCCCTGCAGCTCTCTCAAATAATTTCTCTTTTTCACACACCTCTCGCCCGATTGGGAGGGGTGGAGGTACTGGTCTGCTCATTTCAAAGGATTGGAAATTTGAGCCCATCCCTTCTCTATCTGGCAACAGTTCATTTGAATCACACTCAATCACGATCACTCACCCGGCTAATATCCATGTTGTAGTTATTTATCGCCCTCCAGGTCAACTGGGTAACTTCTTGGAGGAGTTGGATATGTTACTCTCTCACTTCCCCGAGGATGGCACTCCTCTGGTACTGCTCGGTGACTTCAACATTCACCTTGATAAACCCCAGGCTGCTGACTTCACCACTCTTCTGACCTCATTTGACCTTAAGCGAGTATCTACTGCAGCTACTCACAAATCAGGTAATCATCTGGACCTTATCTACACGCGCTACTGCTCCACCGACGACCCTTTAGTTACTCCATTGCACACCTCTGATCACTTTCTCATCACTCTTAACCTCCTACTGACTCCTGACACAACACACACTCCTCCGCTGATTACCTTTCGGCGTAATCTACGCTCACTCTCTCCCTCCCGTCTATCCACTATGGTTTCATCCTCACTCCCTCCACCTGCTCAGTTCTCAGCACTGGACACTAACAGTGCTACTGACACTCTTTGCTCCACTCTAACATCTTGCTTGGACAACCTCTGTCCCGTTTCAACCAGGCCAGCCCGCACCACTCCCTCTGCCCCCTGGCTGTCTGATGTTCTCCGCGAACATCGTTCTGGGCTCCGGGCGGCAGAGAGGAAGTGGCGAAAAACTAAAAACACTACTGACCTGACCCTGTATCAGTCTCTCCTTGCTTCTTTCTCTGCTAATGTCTCCACTGCTAAATCTACATACTACCACAACAAAATCCACAACTGCTCTGACTCTCGTGCACTTTTCAGAACATTCTCTTCACTCCTTTGTCCTCCTCCCCCCCCTCCTTCATCAACTCTTACAGCTGGCGACTTTGCATCATTTTTCACAAATAAAATCTCCTCCATCAGCAGCCAATTCTCCGCACCACAAACCGACACGCACATCTCAACAACCATCACACATACGCTCCCCTCTTTTTCTCTGCTCTCTGAAGCTGACATCTCCAAACTCATCCTTTCCAACCACCCCACTACCTGTCCACTTGACCCTATCCCCACTCACCTCCTTCAGGCCATCTCTTCTTCTGTTACTCCTGCACTCACTCACATTGTCAACACCTCTCTTCACACCGGGACTTTCCCCACAGCATTTAAGCAGGCTCGGGTAACCCCACTGCTTAAGAAACCCTCTCTGAACCCAGCACTTTTAGAAAACTACAGACCGGTATCCCTTCTGCCTTTCATTGCAAAGACACTCGAGCGAGTTGTTTTTAACCAGCTCTCTACGTTTCTTGAACAGAACAACCTCCTGGATATCAACCAATCTGGCTTCAAAAGTGGCCACTCAACTGAGACTGCCCTGCTCTCGGTTACCGAAGCACTGAGACAGGCAAGAGCGGCTTCCAAATCCACAGTACTTATCTTACTGGATTTGTCTGCTGCTTTTGACACAGTTAACCACCAGATACTCCTGTCAACTCTCATGGAGATGGGCATCTCAGGAACTGCTCTCCAGTGGCTCAAGTCTTACCTCTCAGGTAGGTCCTTCAGAGTGTCATGGAGAGGTGAAGTGTCTAAGTCACATCATCTAGCCACTGGAGTACCCCAGGGCTCAGTGCTTGGACCACTTCTCTTCTCCATCTACATGTCATCACTGGGAACTGTCATTCAGAAACATGGCTTTTCCTATCATTGCTACGCTGACGACACTCAACTCTACTTCTCATTTCAACCAGATGATCCCACGGTTGGTGGTCGTATCGCTGCCTGCCTAACAGACATTTCTGCCTGGATGAAGGAACATCACCTGCAACTCAACCTTCCAAAGACAGAACTGCTTGTGGTCTCAGCCAACCCAGCACTTCATCATAATCTCTCCATTCAGCTAGGATCATCAACCATAACTCCGTCCAGGACAGCCAGGAACCTTGGAGTTGTGATTGATGATCAGCTAAAATTCACTGACCACATCACTGCAACATCCCGGTCCTGCAGATTTGCGTTATATAATATTAGGAGGATCAGACCCTTCCTATCAGAGCAGGCCACACAACTCCTGGTCCAAGCTCTTGTTCTCTCCAGACTGGACTACTGTAATGCTCTTCTAGCGGGCCTTCCGGCATGCACTATCAAACCCTTGCAACTGATCCAGAATGCAGCGGCAAGGGTGGTCTTTAACGAGCCGAAGAGAGCGCACGTCACGCCTCTCCTCATCAGTCTGCACTGGCTGCCAATAGCTGCTCGCATCAAATTCAAGTCACTGGTGCTCGCCTTCAAAGCAACCACTGGCTCTGCACCAATATACCTAAACTCGCTTGTTCAGACTTACACACCCTCCAGGAGCTTACGGTCTGCCAGTGAACGACGCCTTGTAGTGCCATACCAAAGAGGCATGAAATCACTCTCACGGAGCTTTTCCTGGACTGCCCCCACCTGGTGGAATGACCTGCCTATCTCAATTCGAGCCGCCGAGTCTGTAGCCATTTTCAAAAAACGGCTAAAGACACGTCTTTTCCAGCAGCACCTAACCAATCAAGAATAGCACTTAACATTCCATTCGATTCATTTTCTGTCTGTCTAATTTATTTAAAAAAAAAAAAAAAAAAAAAAAAGTTGTGTGTTCTGTGTTAGATTAACTGAGACTTGTTACAGCACTTGCATACTGTAGCCCTTGACCGTTCTAGTTGCTTCTATTGCTCTCATTTGTAAGTCGCTTTGGATAAAAGCGTCTGCTAAATGACTAAATGTAATGTAAATGTAAATGTAAATGTATCAATAAAGCCAACTTTAATATTTAGGGTTGTTTATTAATTTAAATGTAAACTCAGTGTTTAATATTGTGTCCAGCCCTTTACAGTGAAGTTCTGTCATTAAAGATGAAGAGTTAAAGCTTCTCATTCACTGAAGATCACATTTATGCTTTATTTACAGCAGAACTGAGGAAGACATGGAGAAATGTTGATATATATTTTTATAAAGATCACTTTGTGTTTTTTTGTGTAATTGTTGACACTTTTAGGATAAATATTTCTGATCATTTGAGAAAAACATTTGACATGGGAATAAACAAGCATAATTAATAGTGAAATGTTTCATAATTTAAAGTGTGCTGATGAATGGAATTCCTCAGTTGTGTAACTGTTGAATTTCTCTCTAATCCACTCATTACTTCCTGCCCAATTACTCCGATTATCTCACGACTTCCTGTTGAGCTGGAAGAGATAATAACATATAATATCATAAAACATCATAAAACATCATAAAACATCATAAAACGCGTCTGATAGATCAGAGAGGTGTGTTTTCACCATCTCATGCTGTGTAAAACTGTATATTTCTGACATAAGTGATATCACAGAATGTTTACAGAGTTTAAGAGCAGGAAACGTCTGGGAAATAATGAATTGGGCAACTCAACGCTCGTGCGTCGCGCCGTGACGCGCTGAGGGCGTGGCCTAACCCGCGGGCTGGGCTTTCTGTCGTTGTTCCTGCAGTGACGAAACTGAACAATTGGGCGCTTAAAATCCAACTTATACGATTTACGTATGCGCTTATAAGTTTATTAAATCAATGTCATATTCCACAGAACTGCAGTCATATCCTCCACCTGGCCTCAAACACACACAGTTTCACACACAAGCAGAAACACGAGCGCGATTCTCCCGCTCCGCCGTGACTGATGTGCGCACTTTCTCTGGGATGGTTTTCGCAATAACTCATAACTCATACCTGCATAACTCATGGAAGTTTCCCCAGTTGAACAATCCCAATGGGTTTAAATAGCCTAGAAATCAGCAGAAAAATATTAGATACACTTTGAAGCACAATGAAGTTCTACCTCAGTAAGTAGATCTTACCACTTGTGTGTAACATGTACTTTAAAACATTATGAATTAAGATAAAACTAAAGGATATACATTTTGCACCTTTGTCTGCTGTGAATGAGTGTGTGTTCGGAGTGTGTGTTCGGAGTGTGTGTTCTCCACTGATGCTCAAACACTGTTTTCCCGACGCAGTTTTCGCCGTGCACTGTTTGACGCTGGTGTGTTCCGCGCCGCTCCGCGGGGACGAGCTGACGCGCGCGTCGGAGAGCGCCATGAGTTTAGCCAAGAAGGTCCTGAGCGGCATTCCCGCAGCGCACGCGGCGTGCGTCGCCAACACGGTGAGCGTTTACTTCTTCACACACACACACACACACACACACACACACACACACACACACACACACACACACACACACACACACACACGCACACACACGTTAATGGCGTATTCTGATGGTAACCCAGCGCTGTTTGTCTGCAGGGTTTGACGCTCTCCAGCGACGCCGCGAGTCTGCAGTATTTACTGAGTGAGATCGGCATCCCCGCGCCTCCACTGCTCAAGTCTGAGGACTTTACTCTGGTAAATACTCATGGGCGTCAGTTTGGTTTGAAATGTGCTGGGGACAGAGACGCATTCAGAAGTGCATTTTCAGAAGTTTTGGGTACATTTTTTTTTCTCTTTCGCGCAGGTCATGTTTTGAAAGACTTTGTCCTGCAGCTTACTAATGTAAATAAATAAAAATGTCAGATGAGAGACATATTGCGGGTCTTATAGCCTATCTTACTCATGCCGAGGAAAGCGCCCCGCGAATTCTTTAATATTTTTCATTTTTGCAATTTTTTTTTCCACTTCATTATCAGAGTCCCACTGGAGCCCGTGTTTTTTTTATCCTCCCTATTACACATTAGTTACAGCCATTAAAATAGTTCAGTTTTGTTTTTAATGTCAAAGTAGATATATTTCGTTTTGTTTCTTTATTAAGTTAATTTAGAAAAATGTTTAAAGCATTTAATGTTTGTTAAACTAAAGTTTTTGCTTTTTAAAGTGACGACCAAGCGGCCAGCGGCCGACAGTGAGTTAACCCAACACTTTAGCCTCTGAAATCAACACTTGACTTGTCTTGCTTATTAAATCCGTAAAAACACTTAAAGCATCGTTTAAACGTTTAGCCTATTATCACCACCATCACAGTAAAAAGGCATTTTTGACAAGATGAGGCAGGCAGATCGCAACGGCGCGCGCAAACAAAACGGGCTACACAATCTAAACAAATAATTAATAATAAAAAACATGCTGCTTGTCTTACCTTAGGCTACACCTCTCCACGAAATGAATATATATCCGATCTTCAATTCCCGCGCTATATGCACATTTAACGGAGTTCATGTCAACGAAATCAACCGATATGAGTATTTTATTCATCAGCTCTTTTCAACATCAAAGACCGCATTATGAGAACGAGCGACCTAAACACTGGTAAGAGCATTTAGTCTCATTAATTTTAATGAAGATGATTGTGCTTTTGAGCATCTAAAACTGAGCTTATTTTCAGTTTCACTTCGCTTGCTTTACTCATTTGCGGCGATGCGTGTTGCATAGCGCCGTCCTATAGCCTAAAAAAGCCCGAAGCCCGGCCCGCGTCTGAGGTAGGCTATGACTGGAACATTGGCCGAAGCCCGGCCCTAGGGCGTAAAAAAGTCGGGGCCCGTCGGGCTCGGGCAGAAATGTAGGACTATACTTTGAGTAAGGCTGAAAGCGTCTTTCTGTTTAATACATTTCTTGAATGTCTCAATTACAGTAGGCCTAGCCTATAGATAATTATGATATTTGTGGCTGCACCGGGGTCCGTCATTACGCTAAATCATGAGCGGTCCATGGCACCTGCTACCCATGGCTGTTCAGAACTGTACATCAATCCATTACAACAATTTCGTGTTATGAGCACTGCCACTGATACAGGCAGCGGAAGAGCCTATTTTACGGAGCTTGCTTCTGCTTTTCAAACGTTTTTACAACAAAAGATGTCGTTAAAACGACATAAGATATCGTTATTACGACACAATTGAGTGGAAAAAATAATATGTGTGTCAGCAATGCTTCACCGCAAAATTGAACTCGAGGTTTAAAAAAAAAAAAAAAAAAAAAGTGGTGGGTACAAAAGGACTCATGACGAAATCTGGTGGGTACGCGTCCCCCCCGAAATCGACGCCTATGTAAATACTACAACATGCTGAAGTTAAACATATGACTTTAAGAGCCCAGGCAGAAACATGTGGATCCAGATGTCAAGTCAAGTCAACTTTATTTATATAGCTTTTATCAATGCAGATTGTTTCAGAGCAGCTTTACAGTGTTAAACAGGAAAATAATACAACAATTTTATTCAGCTGTACAGCCATTCTGGAGAAAACGCTGATGTCATCAGTTTATTTCAATTATCATACAGTGACAATGTGGGCTTTAGATCAATAATTTAGTTTATATGGTTAATTTAGTTTAATAATTAGATTTATTTGGATATTTAGTTGACAAATTTAGAAAAATGTAGTTTCCCCAACTGAGCACGCCAAGCCAGAGGCGACAGTGGCCAATTAACAAACAGCGTATGATTATTATTCTGGCAACTTTACAGGTCAGAGGTCATAATAGATCGGAATATTCGAAAGATCGGAGTCATCATGCTGGAGACGGGTTTATTGAGGATGCCGTGTCGATGAGGCAGTTTCAGGGAGAGTCTAATCACGGTCTCTCAGACACTTCAGGGTCATGAGTTGGTCGGGTCTAGTGCAGGTCCAGCATCTGATCCGGATCCGGCTGACTGCAGTAAACCTCGGGATAAACAGAGAGACTAGCATTAGCGTAGATGCCGTTCTTCTGATGATGTCACGAGTACATCAGGTGTTATGGGAAGTGTTCCCGGTTCCGGCTGACCTAGTTAATGCAGCCTAACAATCATTTTAGTGAAGAAGTGTTTTATGTGTATGCCACAGTAAAGAGATGTGTTTTAGTCTAGATTTAAACTGACAGAGTGTGTCTGCTTCCCGAACAATGTTAGGAAGAGTTCCAGAGTTTAGGAGCTAAATAGGAAAAGATGTGTGTGTGTGTGTGTGTGTGTGTGGCGATCCCTGAGATCTGTCCGTCAGAACAGCGTTTGGAAAGAGATGAAGGACAGAAGCTCTTCTGATTTATGGATCTGATTATGACTCTAACCTGCAGATGTTGTGTTAGAGTCACTCCTAACCCTAATTATTAAATGTTTGAAATGATTAGTTTGTCTGAAAGGTGTTGACCAATTGTGTGTTTGTTTTCCCAGGATGTGAGTTTAACTGGCATTATAACGGGTCTGCAGATGCACCTCCAGCTCCTGCAGGACATCAGCAGTGCCTTGAGCTTGCCAGAAGAGCTGGAGAAGCTGACCGCTGACATCACCGATCTGACCAAGCAGGCGCAGAAGGTATTCCTCACACTACTGACCCTAGCGCTGACCCTGACCCTATTCCTCACACTACTGACCCTAACGCTGACCCTGACCCTATTCCTCACACTACTGACCCTAACGCTGACCCTGACCCTATTCCTCACACTACTGACCCTAGCGCTGACCCTGACCCTATTCCTCACACTACTGACCCTAACGCTGACCCTGACCCTAGCGCTGACCCTGACCCTATTCCTCACACTACTGACCCTAACCCTATTCCTCACACTACTGACCCTAACGCTGACCCTGACCCTAGCGCTGACCCCGACCCTATTCCTCACACTACTGACCCTAACCCTATTCCTCACACTACTGACCCTAATGCTGACCCTATTCCTCACACTACTGACCCTAACGCTGACCCTAGCGCTGACCCCGACCCTATTCCTCACACTACTGACCCTAGCGCTGACCCCGACCCTATTCCTCACACTACTGACCCTAGCGCTGACCCCGACCCTATTCCTCACACTACTGACCCTAACCCTATTCCTCACACTACTGACCCTAACGCTGACCCTGACCCTATTCCTCACACTACTGACCCTAACCCTATTCCTCACACTACTGACCCTAACGCTGACCCTGACCCTATTCCTCACACTACTGACCCTAACGCTGACCCTGACCCTATTCCTCACACTACTGACCCTAACCCTATTCCTCACACTACTGACCCTAACCCTATTCCTCACACTACTGACCCTAACGCTGACCCTAGCGCTGACCCCGACCCTATTCCTCACACTACTGACCCTAACCCTATTCCTCACACTACTGACCCTAACGCTGACCCTGACCCTATTCCTCACACTACTGACCCTAACGCTGACCCTAGCGCTGACCCTGACCCTATTCCTCACACTACTGACCCTAACCCTATTCCTCACACTACTGACCCTAACCCTATTCCTCACACTACTGACCCTAACCCTATTCCTCACACTACTGACCCTAACGCTGACCCTGACCCTAGCGCTGACCCCGACCCTATTCCTCACACTACTGACCCTAACCCTATTCCTCACACTACTGACCCTAATGCTGACCCTATTCCTCACACTACTGACCCTAACGCTGACCCTAGCGCTGACCCCGACCCTATTCCTCACACTACTGACCCTAACCCTATTCCTCACACTACTGACCCTAACGCTGACCCTGACCCTATTCCTCACACTACTGACCCTAACCCTATTCCTCACACTACTGACCCTAACGCTGACCCTGACCCTATTCCTCACACTACTGACCCTAACGCTGACCCTGACCCTATTCCTCACACTACTGACCCTAACGCTGACCCTGACCCTATTCCTCACACTACTGACCCTAACCCTATTCCTCACACTACTGACCCTAACCCTATTCCTCACACTACTGACCCTAACGCTGACCCTGACCCTAGCGCTGACCCCGACCCTATTCCTCACACTACTGACCCTAACCCTATTCCTCACACTACTGACCCTAATGCTGACCCTATTCCTCACACTACTGACCCTAACGCTGACCCTGACCCTAGCGCTGACCCTAACCCTATTCCTCACACTACTGACCCTAATGCTGACCCTATTCCTCACACTACTGACCCTAACGCTGACCCTGACCCTAGCGCTGACCCCGACCCTATTCCTCACACTACTGACCCTAACGCTGACCCTGACCCTAGCGCTGACCCTAACCCTATTCCTCACACTACTGACCCTAACGCTGACCCTAGCGCTGACCCCGACCCTATTCCTCACTACTGACCCTAACCCTGACCCTATTCCTCACACTTGACCCTAGCGCTGACCCTATTCCTCACACTACTGACCCTAACCCTGACCCTATTCCTCACACTTGACCCTAGCGCTGACCCTATTCCTCACACTACTGACCCTAACGCTGACCCCGACCCTATTCCTCACACTACTGACCCTAACCCTATTCCTCACACTACTGACCCTAACGCTGACCCTAGCGCTGACCCCGACCCTATTCCTCACACTACTGACCCTAACCCTATTCCTCACACTACTGACCCTAACGCTGACCCTAGCGCTGACCCCGACCCTATTCCTCACACTACTGACCCTAACCCTATTCCTCACACTACTGACCCTAACGCTGACCCTAGCGCTGACCCCGACCCTATTCCTCACACTACTGACCCTAACCCTCTTCCTCACACTACTGACCCTAATGCTGACCCTATTCCTCACACTACTGACCCTGACCCTAGCGCTGACCCCGACCCTATTCCTCATGCACATGCATGCATACATGCATGCACATCATACTTCTCTATATATAAATATATATATATATTTTATGTTAACCACTTATTTTTAAGTCTACAGTTTCTCACTTATCATATCCACTTATTTTATATTTTTATTTTATTTTTTTATTTTTATCTTATTTCCTATTTTTATCTTACTTGATTTATTTATAACTCTACTTATGTTAATACTTTTTATTCTAATTTTATTCTATTTCTATTTTAATTTCCCCTTGTGTTTCTTGTAATGTTATTTGCACTGTCCATGGAGCGGACCTGTTTACATTTCACTGCCAGTTGTATATTGTGTATATAACTGTGTATGTGACAAATAAAACTCTTGAATCTTGAATCACACTACTGACCCTAACCCTATTCCTCACACTACTGACCCTAACGCTGACCCCGACCCTATTCCTCACACTACTGACCCTAACGCTGACCCCGACCCTATTCCTCACTACTGACCCTAACCCTATTCCTCACACTACTGACCCTAACCCTATTCCTCACACTACTGACCCTAACGCTGACCCCGACCCTATTCCTCACTACTGACCCTAACCCTATTCCTCACACTACTGACCCTAACGCTGACCCCGACCCTATTCCTCACACTACTGACCCTAACGCTGACCCCGACCCTATTCCTCACTACTGACCCTAACCCTATTCCTCACTACTGACCCTAACCCTGACTCTATTCCTCACACTTGACCCTAGCGCTGACCCTTTTCCTCATGCTTCTGATCCCCACACACACACACACGAGCTCAGATTATTAATGCTCTCTCTCTCTCTCTCTCTTCAGATGGCCCAGATTCCCCCAGGGTCCCAGGACGGGGTTCCCCGGGTCTCCCTGCGGATGGACAGTGAGTTCCAGAAGCGAGTGGCCGCTCATCTGAGCCTCCAGCAGCTGCGCAGCTTCACTCAGGACGTGTTCCGCTCCCTTCGCCACATCTCCCTCTCCACCTGACCAACCGGCCCTCTGGGGCTGCAGAGCAAACGAATAACCCTACTGTTTTAAATGGATGTGTTATGACTTTGAAATATTTATTTATTATAGTTAATATTATTTTTATGATGTTATTTATATCGACACAAGTTGTGCCCTATGGGTACGGTGTAGATTTCTATTTAAACTGAGTTTTATTTATTACTGATTTAATATTGTGTTTCTCCATCTTGTGCTTAATTATTAAAAAAATTCAGAAAAAAAATTATCTTTTTTCAGATTTTGTCTCAGTTAAATATTCAAAACATATTTAATGATCATAATTTAATAAATGCCCGAGTGGGTGTTCACAGATGACAGGTTTGGTTCAGTTAAAACAAACCCAGGTGCGACTGTAGTGGGTTCATTTGAATAAAGTAAAATATCAGACGCTTGAGGGGAATATCAGAGGCTCGAGGGGAATATCAGAGGCTCGAGGGGAATATCAGACGCTTGAGGGGAATATCAGACGCTTGAGGGGAATATCAGACGCTAGAGGGGAATATCAGAGGCTCGAGGGGAATATCAGACGCTTGAGGGGAATATCAGACGCTTGAGGGGAATATCAGACGCTAGAGGGGAATATCAGACGCTTGAGGGGAATATCAGACGCTTGAGGGGAATATCAGACGCTTGAGGGGAATATCAGACGCTTGAGGGGAATATCAGACGCTTGAGGGGAATATCAGACGCTAGAGGGGAATATCAGAGGCTCGAGGGGAATATCAGACGCTCGAGGGGAATATCAGACGCTTGAGGGGAATATCAGACGCTTGAGGGGAATATCAGACGCTAGAGGGGAATATCAGACGCTAGAGGGGAATATCAGACGCTCGAGGAGAATATCAGACGCTAGAGGGGAATATCAGACGCTAGAGGGGAATATCAGACGCTAGAGGGGAATATCAGACGCTAGAGGGGAACATCAGACGCTAGAGGGGAACATCAGACGCTAGAGGGGAACATCAGACGCTAGAGGAGAATATCAGACGCTAGAGGGGAACATCAGACGCTTGAGGGGAACATCAGACGCTTGAGGGGAACATCAGACGCTAGAGGGGAATATCAGAGGCTCGAGGGGAATATCAGACGCTAGAGGGGAATATCAGACGCTAGAGGGGAATATCAGAGGCTCGAGGGGAATATCAGAGGCTCGAGGGGAACATCAGAGGCTCGAGGGGAACATCAGACGCTAGAGGGGAACATCAGACGCTAGAGGGGAACATCAGACGCTAGAGGGGAATATCAGACGCTAGAGGGGAACATCAGACGCTTGAGGGGAACATCAGACGCTTGAGGGGAACATCAGACGCTTGAGGGGAACATCAGACGCTAGAGGGGAATATCAGACGCTAGAGGAGAATATCAGACGCTAGAGGAGAATATCAGACGCTAGAGGAGAATATCAGACGCTAGAGGAGAATATCAGACGCTAGAGGGGAATATCAGACGCTTGAGGGGAATATCAGACGCTAGAGGGGAATATCAGAGGCTCGAGGGGAACATCAGACGCTAGAGGGGAACATCAGACGCTAGAGGGGAATATCAGAGGCTCGAGGGGAATATCAGACGCTAGAGGGGAATATCAGACGCTAGAGGGGAATATCAGACGCTAGAGGGGAACATCAGACGCTAGAGGGGAACATCAGACGCTAGAGGGGAATATCAGACGCTCGAGGGGAATATCAGACGCTAGAGGGGAACATCAGACGCTTGAGGGGAACATCAGACGCTAGAGGGGAATATCAGACGCTAGAGGGGAATATCAGACGCTAGAGGGGAATATCAGACGCTCGAGGGGAATATCAGACGCTCGAGGGGAACATCAGACGCTCGAGGGGAATATCAGACGCTCGAGGGGAATATCAGACGCTAGAGGGGAATATCAGACGCTAGAGGGGAACATCAGACGCTAGAGGGGAACATCAGACGCTAGAGGGGAATATCAGACGCTAGAGGAGAATATCAGACGCTAGAGGGGAATATCAGACGCTAGAGGGGAATATCAGACGCTAGAGGGGAATATCAGACGCTAGAGGGGAATATCAGACGCTAGAGGGGAACATCAGAGGCTCGAGGGGAATATCAGAGGCTCGAGGGGAATATCAGACGCTCGAGGGGAATATCAGACGCTAGAGGGGAACATCAGAGGCTCGAGGGGAATATCAGAGGCTCGAGGGGAATATCAGACGCTCGAGGGGAATATCAGACGCTAGAGGGGAACATCAGACGCTCGAGGGGAATATCAGACGCTCGAGGGGAATATCAGACGCTAGAGGGGAACATCAGACGCTAGAGGGGAACATCAGACGCTAGAGGGGAACATCAGACGCTAGAGGGGAATATCAGAGGCTCGAGGGGAATATCAGAGGCTCGAGGGGAATATCAGACGCTAGAGGGGAATATCAGACGCTAGAGGGGAATATCAGACGCTTGAGGGGAATATCAGACGCTTGAGGGGAATATCAGACGCTAGAGGGGAACATCAGACGCTAGAGGGGAATATCAGACGCTCGAGGGGAATATCAGACGCTCGAGGGGAATATCAGACGCTAGAGGGGAACATCAGACGCTCGAGGGGAACATCAGACGCTCGAGGGGAACATCAGAGGCTCGAGGGGAACATCAGACGCTAGAGGGGAACATCAGACGCTAGAGGGGAACATCAGACGCTAGAGGGGAACATCAGACGCTAGAGGGGAATATCAGACGCTCGAGGGGAATATCAGACGCTCGAGGGGAACATCAGACGCTAGAGGGGAACATCAGACGCTAGAGGGGAACATCAGACGCTAGAGGGGAACATCAGACGCTAGAGGGGAATATCAGAGGCTCGAGGGGAATATCAGAGGCTCGAGGGGAATATCAGACGCTAGAGGGGAATATCAGACGCTAGAGGGGAATATCAGACGCTCGAGGGGAATATCAGACGCTAGAGGGGAACATCAGACGCTCGAGGGGAATATCAGACGCTCGAGGGGAACATCAGACGCTAGAGGGGAACATCAGACGCTAGAGGGGAACATCAGACGCTAGAGGGGAACATCAGACGCTAGAGGGGAATATCAGAGGCTCGAGGGGAATATCAGAGGCTCGAGGGGAATATCAGACGCTAGAGGGGAATATCAGACGCTAGAGGGGAATATCAGACGCTTGAGGGGAATATCAGACGCTTGAGGGGAATATCAGACGCTAGAGGGGAACATCAGACGCTAGAGGGGAATATCAGACGCTCGAGGGGAATATCAGACGCTCGAGGGGAATATCAGACGCTAGAGGGGAACATCAGACGCTCGAGGGGAACATCAGACGCTCGAGGGGAACATCAGAGGCTCGAGGGGAACATCAGACGCTAGAGGGGAACATCAGACGCTAGAGGGGAACATCAGACGCTAGAGGGGAATATCAGACGCTCGAGGGGAATATCAGACGCTCGAGGGGAATATCAGACGCTAGAGGGGAACATCAGACGCTAGAGGGGAACATCAGACGCTAGAGGGGAACATCAGACGCTAGAGGGGAATATCAGAGGCTCGAGGGGAATATCAGAGGCTCGAGGGGAATATCAGACGCTAGAGGGGAATATCAGACGCTAGAGGGGAATATCAGACGCTTGAGGGGAATATCAGACGCTTGAGGGGAATATCAGACGCTAGAGGGGAACATCAGACGCTAGAGGGGAATATCAGACGCTCGAGGGGAATATCAGACGCTCGAGGGGAATATCAGACGCTAGAGGGGAACATCAGACGCTCGAGGGGAACATCAGACGCTCGAGGGGAACATCAGAGGCTCGAGGGGAACATCAGACGCTAGAGGGGAACATCAGACGCTAGAGGGGAACATCAGACGCTAGAGGGGAATATCAGAGGCTCGAGGGGAATATCAGAGGCTCGAGGGGAATATCAGACGCTAGAGGGGAATATCAGACGCTAGAGGGGAATATCAGACGCTAGAGGGGAATATCAGACGCTAGAGGGGAATATCAGACGCTAGAGGGGAATATCAGACGCTAGAGGGGAATATCAGACGCTAGAGGGGAATATCAGACGCTAGAGGGGAATATCAGACGCTAGAGGGGAATATCAGACGCTAGAGGGGAATATCAGACGCTTGAGGAGAATATCAGACGCTTGAGGAGAATATCAGACGCTCGAGGGGAATATCAGACGCTAGAGGGGAATATCAGACGCTAGAGGGGAACATCAGACGCTAGAGGGGAATATCAGACGCTAGAGGGGAACATCAGACGCTAGAGGGGAATATCAGACGCTAGAGGGGAACATCAGACGCTCGAGGGGAATATCAGACGCTCGAGGGGAATATCAGACGCTCGAGGAGAATATCAGAGGCTCGAGGGGAATATCAGACGCTAGAGGGGAATATCAGACGCTAGAGGGGAATATCAGACGCTAGAGGGGAATATCAGACGCTAGAGGGGAATATCAGACGCTAGAGGGGAATATCAGACGCTAGAGGGGAATATCAGACGCTAGAGGGGAATATCAGACGCTAGAGGGGAACATCAGACGCTAGAGGGGAATATCAGACGCTTGAGGGGAATATCAGACGCTAGAGGAGAATATCAGACGCTAGAGGGGAATATCAGACGCTAGAGGAGAATATCAGACGCTAGAGGGGAATATCAGACGCTAGAGGAGAATATCAGACGCTAGAGGAGAATATCAGACGCTTGAGGGGAATATCAGACGCTTGAGGGGAATATCAGACGCTAGAGGGGAATATCAGACGCTTGAGGGGAATATCAGACGCTTGAGGGGAATATCAGACGCTTGAGGGGAATATCAGACGCTTGAGGGGAATATCAGACGCTTGAGGGGAATATCAGACGCTAGAGGGGAATATCAGAGGCTCGAGGGGAATATCAGACGCTTGAGGGGAATATCAGACGCTTGAGGGGAATATCAGACGCTTGAGGGGAATATCAGACGCTAGAGGGGAATATCAGACGCTAGAGGGGAATATCAGACGCTAGAGGGGAATATCAGACGCTCGAGGAGAATATCAGACGCTAGAGGGGAATATCAGACGCTAGAGGGGAATATCAGACGCTAGAGGGGAATATCAGACGCTAGAGGGGAATATCAGACGCTAGAGGGGAACATCAGACGCTAGAGGGGAACATCAGACGCTAGAGGGGAACATCAGACGCTAGAGGGGAACATCAGACGCTAGAGGAGAATATCAGACGCTAGAGGGGAACATCAGACGCTTGAGGGGAACATCAGACGCTTGAGGGGAACATCAGACGCTAGAGGGGAATATCAGAGGCTCGAGGGGAATATCAGACGCTAGAGGGGAATATCAGACGCTAGAGGGGAATATCAGAGGCTCGAGGGGAATATCAGAGGCTCGAGGGGAACATCAGAGGCTCGAGGGGAACATCAGACGCTAGAGGGGAACATCAGACGCTAGAGGGGAACATCAGACGCTAGAGGGGAATATCAGACGCTAGAGGGGAACATCAGACGCTTGAGGGGAACATCAGACGCTTGAGGGGAACATCAGACGCTAGAGGGGAATATCAGACGCTAGAGGGGAATATCAGACGCTTGAGGGGAATATCAGACGCTAGAGGGGAATATCAGAGGCTCGAGGGGAACATCAGACGCTAGAGGGGAACATCAGACGCTAGAGGGGAATATCAGAGGCTCGAGGGGAATATCAGACGCTAGAGGGGAATATCAGACGCTAGAGGGGAATATCAGACGCTAGAGGGGAACATCAGACGCTAGAGGGGAACATCAGACGCTAGAGGGGAATATCAGACGCTCGAGGGGAATATCAGACGCTAGAGGGGAACATCAGACGCTTGAGGGGAACATCAGACGCTAGAGGGGAATATCAGACGCTAGAGGGGAATATCAGACGCTAGAGGGGAATATCAGACGCTCGAGGGGAATATCAGACGCTCGAGGGGAACATCAGACGCTCGAGGGGAACATCAGACGCTCGAGGGGAATATCAGACGCTCGAGGGGAATATCAGACGCTAGAGGGGAATATCAGACGCTAGAGGGGAACATCAGACGCTAGAGGGGAACATCAGACGCTAGAGGGGAACATCAGAGGCTCGAGGGGAATATCAGAGGCTCGAGGGGAATATCAGAGGCTCGAGGGGAATATCAGAGGCTCGAGGGGAATATCAGACGCTCGAGGGGAATATCAGACGCTCGAGGGGAATATCAGACGCTAGAGGGGAACATCAGACGCTCGAGGGGAACATCAGAGGCTCGAGGGGAACATCAGACGCTAGAGGGGAACATCAGACGCTAGAGGGGAACATCAGACGCTAGAGGGGAATATCAGACGCTAGAGGGGAACATCAGACGCTTGAGGGGAACATCAGACGCTTGAGGGGAACATCAGACGCTAGAGGGGAATATCAGACGCTAGAGGGGAATATCAGACGCTTGAGGGGAATATCAGACGCTAGAGGGGAACATCAGAGGCTCGAGGGGAACATCAGACGCTAGAGGGGAATATCAGACGCTAGAGGGGAATATCAGAGGCTCGAGGGGAATATCAGACGCTAGAGGGGAATATCAGACGCTAGAGGGGAATATCAGACGCTAGAGGGGAATATCAGAGGCTCGAGGGGAATATCAGACGCTAGAGGGGAATATCAGACGCTCGAGGGGAATATCAGACGCTCGAGGGGAATATCAGACGCTAGAGGGGAATATCAGACGCTAGAGGGGAATATCAGACGCTAGAGGGGAATATCAGACGCTAGAGGGGAATATCAGACGCTAGAGGGGAATATCAGACGCTAGAGGGGAATATCAGACGCTAGAGGGGAATATCAGACGCTAGAGGGGAATATCAGACGCTAGAGGGGAATATCAGACGCTAGAGGGGAATATCAGACGCTAGAGGGGAACATCAGACGCTAGAGGGGAACATCAGACGCTAGAGGGGAACATCAGACGCTAGAGGGGAACATCAGACGCTAGAGGGGAATATCAGACGCTCGAGGGGAACATCAGACGCTAGAGGGGAACATCAGACGCTTGAGGGGAACATCAGACGCTAGAGGGGAACATCAGACGCTAGAGGGGAATATCAGACGCTAGAGGGGAATATCAGACGCTCGAGGGGAATATCAGACGCTCGAGGGGAACATCAGACGCTCGAGGGGAATATCAGACGCTCGAGGGGAATATCAGACGCTAGAGGGGAACATCAGACGCTAGAGGGGAACATCAGACGCTAGAGGGGAACATCAGACGCTAGAGGGGAACATCAGAGGCTCGAGGGGAACATCAGAGGCTCGAGGGGAATATCAGACGCTCGAGGGGAATATCAGACGCTAGAGGGGAACATCAGACGCTCGAGGGGAATATCAGACGCTCGAGGGGAATATCAGACGCTAGAGGGGAACATCAGACGCTAGAGGGGAACATCAGACGCTAGAGGGGAACATCAGACGCTAGAGGGGAATATCAGACGCTAGAGGAGAATATCAGACGCTAGAGGGGAATATCAGAGGCTCGAGGGGAATATCAGACGCTAGAGGGGAATATCAGACGCTAGAGGGGAATATCAGACGCTTGAGGGGAATATCAGACGCTTGAGGGGAATATCAGACGCTAGAGGGGAACATCAGACGCTAGAGGGGAATATCAGACGCTCGAGGGGAATATCAGACGCTCGAGGGGAATATCAGACGCTAGAGGGGAACATCAGACGCTCGAGGGGAATATCAGACGCTAGAGGGGAACATCAGACGCTAGAGGGGAATATCAGAGGCTCGAGGGGAATATCAGACGCTAGAGGGGAATATCAGACGCTCGAGGGGAATATCAGACGCTTGAGGGGAACATCAGACGCTAGAGGGGAACATCAGACGCTAGAGGGGAATATCAGACGCTCGAGGGGAATATCAGACGCTCGAGGGGAATATCAGACGCTAGAGGGGAACATCAGACGCTCGAGGGGAACATCAGACGCTCGAGGGGAACATCAGAGGCTCGAGGGGAACATCAGACGCTAGAGGGGAACATCAGACGCTAGAGGGGAACATCAGACGCTAGAGGGGAATATCAGACGCTCGAGGGGAATATCAGACGCTCGAGGGGAATATCAGACGCTAGAGGGGAACATCAGACGCTAGAGGGGAACATCAGACGCTAGAGGGGAACATCAGACGCTAGAGGGGAATATCAGAGGCTCGAGGGGAATATCAGAGGCTCGAGGGGAATATCAGACGCTTGAGGAGAATATCAGACGCTAGAGGAGAATATCAGAGGCTCGAGGGGAATATCAGACGCTTGAGGGGAATATCAGACGCTTGAGGGGAATATCAGACGCTAGAGGGGAATATCAGACGCTAGAGGAGAATATCAGACGCTAGAGGGGAATATCAGACGCTTGAGGGGAATATCAGACGCTAGAGGGGAATATCAGACGCTAGAGGGGAATATCAGACGCTAGAGGAGAATATCAGACGCTTGAGGGGAATATCAGACGCTAGAGGGGAATATCAGACGCTAGAGGGGAATATCAGACGCTAGAGGGGAACATCAGACGCTAGAGGGGAATATCAGACGCTAGAGGGGAATATCAGACGCTAGAGGGGAATATCAGACGCTAGAGGGGAATATCAGACGCTAGAGGGGAATATCAGACGCTAGAGGGGAATATCAGACGCTAGAGGGGAATATCAGACGCTAGAGGAGAATATCAGACGCTTGAGGGGAATATCAGACGCTAGAGGGGAATATCAGACGCTAGAGGGGAATATCAGACGCTAGAGGGGAACATCAGACGCTAGAGGGGAACATCAGACGCTAGAGGGGAACATCAGACGCTAGAGGGGAATATCAGACGCTAGAGGGGAATATCAGACGCTAGAGGGGAATATCAGACGCTAGAGGGGAATATCAGACGCTAGAGGAGAATATCAGACGCTTGAGGGGAATATCAGACGCTAGAGGGGAATATCAGACGCTAGAGGGGAATATCAGACGCTAGAGGAGAATATCAGACGCTTGAGGGGAATATCAGACGCTTGAGGGGAATATCAGACGCTTGAGGGGAATATCAGACGCTAGAGGGGAATATCAGACGCTAGAGGGGAATATCAGACGCTAGAGGGGAATATCAGAGGCTAGAGGGGAATATCAGACGCTTGAGGGGAATATCAGAGGCTAGAGGGGAATATCAGACGCTTGAGGGGAATATCAGACGCTTGAGGGGAATATCAGACGCTAGAGGGGAATATCAGACGCTAGAGGAGAATATCAGACGCTAGAGGGGAATATCAGACGCTTGAGGGGAATATCAGACGCTAGAGGGGAATATCAGACGCTAGAGGGGAATATCAGACGCTAGAGGGGAATATCAGAGGCTAGAGGGGAATATCAGACGCTTGAGGGGAATATCAGACGCTAGAGGGGAATATCAGACGCTAGAGGGGAATATCAGACGCTAGAGGAGAATATCAGACGCTAGAGGGGAATATCAGACGCTAGAGGGGAATATCAGACGCTAGAGGGGAATATCAGACGCTAGAGGGGAATATCAGACGCTTGAGGGGAATATCAGACGCTTGAGGGGAATATCAGACGCTAGAGGGGAATATCAGACGCTAGAGGGGAATATCAGACGCTAGAGGGGAATATCAGAGGCTAGAGGGGAATATCAGACGCTTGAGGGGAATATCAGACGCTAGAGGGGAATATCAGACGCTAGAGGAGAATATCAGACGCTAGAGGGGAATATCAGACGCTTGAGGAGAATATCAGACGCTTGAGGGGAATATCAGACGCTAGAGGGGAATATCAGACGCTAGAGGGGAATATCAGACGCTAGAGGAGAATATCAGACGCTAGAGGAGAATATCAGACGCTAGAGGGGAATATCAGACGCTAGAGGGGAATATCAGACGCTAGAGGGGAATATCAGAGGCTAGAGGGGAATATCAGACGCTTGAGGGGAATATCAGACGCTAGAGGGGAATATCAGACGCTAGAGGGGAATATCAGACGCTAGAGGGGAACATCAGACGCTTGAGGAGAACATCAGACGCTAGAGGGGAATATCAGACGCTAGAGGAGAATATCAGACGCTAGAGGGGAATATCAGACGCTAGAGGGGAACATCAGACGCTTGAGGAGAACATCAGACGCTAGAGGGGAATATCAGACGCTAGAGGGGAATATCAGACGCTTGAGGGGAACATCAGACGCTAGAGGGGAATATCAGACGCTAGAGGAGAATATCAGACGCTAGAGGAGAATATCAGACGCTAGAGGGGAATATCAGACGCTAGAGGGGAACATCAGACGCTAGAGGGGAATATCAGACGCTAGAGGGGAATATCAGACGCTAGAGGGGAATATCAGACGCTAGAGGAGAATATCAGACGCTAGAGGGGAATATCAGACGCTAGAGGAGAATATCAGACGCTAGAGGAGAATATCAGACGCTAGAGGGGAATATCAGACGCTAGAGGGGAACATCAGACGCTAGAGGAGAATATCAGACGCTAGAGGGGAATATCAGACGCTAGAGGGGAATATCAGACGCTTGAGGGGAACATCAGACGCTAGAGGGGAATATCAGACGCTAGAGGAGAATATCAGACGCTAGAGGAGAATATCAGACGCTAGAGGGGAATATCAGACGCTAGAGGGGAATATCAGACGCTAGAGGAGAATATCAGACGCTAGAGGGGAATATCAGACGCTAGAGGAGAATATCAGACGCTAGAGGAGAATATCAGAGGCTAGAGGGGAATATCAGACGCTTGAGGGGAATATCAGACGCTAGAGGAGAATATCAGACGCTAGAGGGGAATATCAGACGCTAGAGGAGAATATCAGACGCTAGAGGAGAATATCAGACGCTAGAGGAGAATATCAGACGCTAGAGGAGAATATCAGACGCTAGAGGGGAATATCAGACGCTAGAGGAGAATATCAGACGCTAGAGGGGAATATCAGACGCTAGAGGAGAATATCAGACGCTAGAGGAGAATATCAGACGCTAGAGGAGAATATCAGACGCTAGAGGAGAATATCAGACGCTAGAGGGGAATATCAGACGCTAGAGGGGAATATCAGACGCTAGAGGGGAATATCAGACGCTAGAGGGGAATATCAGACGCTAGAGGAGAATATCAGACGCTAGAGGGGAATATCAGACGCTAGAGGAGAATATCAGACGCTAGAGGGGAATATCAGACGCTAGAGGAGAACATCAGACGCTAGAGGGGAACATCAGACGCTAGAGGAGAATATCAGATGCTTGAGGGGAATATCAGACGCTAGAGGGGAATATCAGACGCTTGAGGAGAATATCAGACGCTAGAGGAGAACATCAGACGCTCGAGGGGAATATCAGACGCTAGAGGAGAATATCAGACGCTTGAGGGGAATATCAGACGCTAGAGGGGAATATCAGACGCTAGAGGGGAATATCAGACGCTAGAGGGGAATATCAGAGGCTAGAGGGGAATATCAGACGCTAGAGGGGAATATCAGACGCTAGAGGGGAATATCAGACGCTAGAGGGGAACATCAGACGCTTGAGGGGAATATCAGAGGCTAGAGGGGAATATCAGACGCTAGAGGGGAATATCAGACGCTAGAGGGGAATATCAGACGCTAGAGGGGAATATCAGACGCTTGAGGGGAATATCAGACGCTAGAGGGGAATATCAGAGGCTAGAGGGGAATATCAGACGCTAGAGGGGAATATCAGACGCTAGAGGGGAATATCAGACGCTAGAGGGGAATATCAGACGCTCGAGGGGAATATCAGACGCTAGAGGAGAATATCAGACGCTAGAGGAGAATATCAGACGCTAGAGGGGAATATCAGACGCTTGAGGGACTCTGTGGTACCAGATGATCTGCATGAACACAAATACTCTTATCTCACTGAAATCTTGACGGATTTACAAATGGGTTGGTTTCTTACAAACGTTATTAACATGGCTATAATTATGGATGCTTGAACAAATTTGGAATAATTTTTCATAAGTATCCAGTGTCATAACTACATCTCTGACGTTTATAACAAACCAAACAGTTTGAAAATCGGTAGAAAATTGAGCAAGTTATGGTTATTTAAAAAGTGCAAGCACCCATGAAAACATTGTTAGGAGTGAGCGAGCTGACAGACAAGATGGCCGCCAGATGAGGACGTCGACCTCCATTGGCCAGCACGGACGAGACATCTAGCCTTTATTATGTATATCTATGCTCAAATGGACATGTTCAGTGGCCCTTGAAGACCAGGGCCCGTATTCATAAAGATTCTAAGAGTCCTCTCAGAAAACTCCTAATTTAGCTTAAAAACTTTTACGTAGGAGTCTTAGCTTAAGAGCAATTCGGGACCGATCTCTTCGTCTTTCTTTCTGCTAAAGAAACTCTTAAGCCTCTTAAAAGTCCTCCTAACAAATTTGACCTTAAGACCTCTTTTAAGGGTCAAGATGCTTTCTGAATTACTTTTTTCTTTACTATGATTTTCTTTTGTTAATTTTAAGAGTAAATGCCCACATTTCAAAGAATTCTGTCACTAGGAGCTGCTCTTTGCTTTAAGATTCTTTATGAATACGGCCCAGATCAAGAGGCTTTACTACTGGAGTATTTCCATAATGCCAGTTCAACAGACGTCCATCCGTGACTCTTCCAGCGTGAGGTCATCAGTGGTGTGTGTTCATATGGGAATATCTGTGAGTGATGGAAGGCTGACCGCTGGACTGGTTCTGATGGCCTTCACACTGGACGCCAGTCTCTGCGGTTTAATGGGTTTAAGAATTGACCCTTGAGTTCGGCCGGCTCAGGTACAACTTAACTATTACGGTTTAAATTTGACCCGATCCCTATTAAATGTTCTAGCATCAGTTCTAGAACCATCAGCACGAGTGTAAATTCTTCTGCTGATGTTTAATAATGATGAATGCGAGCCAGATTGACCAACACCAGTAGCTGACCAGAGAAACCACGAGCTGGGAAACATGGCACAGAAATGAGTTTAAAGCGGTTCTAAAGTTCACATCTACAGCCCATCAACAAGCCTCAAGTTTCAAAGCTTTCCCTAATAAAGGGGAATTGCAAATTGCAGACTATTTTTGTCATAAACTTGCTGTTTTGTGCATTTGTATTTATATGTTTATAGACTAAATACATTACAGCCATTGTAGATATAGAAATATTTTTATTTTACTTTTTGCCTTGTGCACTGCAAAAAATGCTGTCATTTAGTATTTTTGTATTGTTTCTAGTATAAATCTATCTAAAAATTCTTAAATCAAGATGAATTTACTAGACAAGTTCAATTACATTAGATTTTTTAGAAAATACAATGAAATTGAAGTAAGTTTTTAGTTAAAACAAGCAAATATATCGGTTTTATATATAATAATATTATTATAATATATAATGTTACTGTTTGGAATCTTGTTTCTGTCCCAAACAGAAACAAGAGTATTTTTCTAATCCATTGGCAAATAATTAGTTTAAAAAAATAGTTTCAAGCTAAAACTCAATTAATTTTGATTTTTCCCCCCAGGAATCAAGAACAAATATGTAATTTTCCTTAGTAAAAGCATCTTGATTTAATAATTTTTAGATATTTGGACTGGAAAAAAGACAGAAATACCAAGAAAGAAAAGTATTTTTTGTAGTGTGCTTTTACCTGTGGTCTAAATAGTGCACTTATTAAATTTAAATAAGAATAGAACTATTTAAGAATTCTTAAATAAGAATAAATAGTTATTAGAGAATAAATTTCTCTAAGAATAGAGAAAGAATATTCTAACTCAGTAATATTTAAATTTCACCCATTAAAACCTTTCAGTTGATGAAAGTTTTACAGATATTAAATGTTAAATAGCTTTTGTCATATTTCCAAGAAACTATATATATATATATATAAATAAAATAGAAAAGGGACCGGCCCCCAGGTATGTCCACAACATCGAATCTGGCCCCCTTTAAAAAGTTTGGACTCCCCTGATATTAGTTTATATGGTTAATTTAGTTTACGGATTAGTTTATATGGTTAATTTAGTTTAATAATTAGATTTATTTGGATATTTAGTTGAACATGTAGTGTCTCCAACTGAGCAAACCAAGCCAGAGGAAACAGTGGCAAGAAAACCCAAACCCCATCAGGAGCAGAATGGAGGAAAATAAACCTTGGAGAAACCAGGCTCAGTCATGTGACCTCCATCAAGTCCCGGGATCTGTTGTTGGACCTCAGAGTCACACACACTTCAGTGAAGGCAGATCCTCGGCCAGTGCTTCCATTACTCCCAGTCTGCAGAACTTCGTGAAGCATCTCAGAACACACACACACACACACGGATAAAAGAGAAGACACCCCTCAGGTTACCCACAATCCCCTCCTCCATTCCTCCAGCAGACGATCCACTGAAGATTCATCAGAAGAACAAACAGGAAGGTTTAATTTAACTTTATTTTCATATCAATGGAAAAATATAACCTCATACAAATGTCTGATTCTGTCCATTGTCTCTTTTTAAAAGCTCGGTGAATGAATCCAATTAAGTGCCGCAAGAAACCAATAAAAAAAAAAAAAAAAAAAAATTACAACCAAAGCACATCAATGCAAATAACCGTGACATCGTTGACATGTTTATTTTGCATCTTCTACATGTTAACATATTAAGCTCAAGTCCACTGGGATCCACATGGATTTGGCACTCATTTTCCTGCAAAACAAAGGAGAATAAAGTAGGAAGTGTGTAATCCTGTACCCTTGAACACGGAGCGCCGCTCTTCCCTTCCATCCACACTAATCCGAGATCCAGCTATTTATCTTCTTAAAAAAAAAAAAAAAAAAGGGAAGGGGGGGGAAATATACGGCAGCAATTGAGTTAGAGAAAGCAGGACGAGCGCCAGCGCCAGATCACCCGAGAGTCGCCCGTCCCTGAGCCGGACGCCCGCCTGCGTTTACATAAGTGCATCTCACAGAAGATATTTATCATGTTTATTTATTATTGGTTGAAATAGGCAGAGGGGATGTGGAAACAGCGCCCCCTCTGGTCACTCACACACACACACTCCAGTCACGCCATCATTAACTCCAGCAGCAGCTTTTCCTTCGCGCATCTTCTGACCAATGAATTGTGAAATAGGGCAAGGAACCAAACGTCCGTCCTTCAGCTGATGATGCACTAGCTTCTCAAACACAAGTGTGTACAGGATGATTTTCAATGTTAGTTTTGGTGGGGTCAGAGACACATGTTCTGCACATGAAGAGGTGAAGGTCACTGAGTCTCTGCTGGACTGAACTCTGAAGGTGGTGTGATGTCTCTCACTCGCTCGCACTCGCTCTCACTCTCAGACACTCATCCTCTCAGCGCACACGGCACTTCTGCTTCCACTTCTAAGTGTAAAAGACAGAAGAAACCTCAGTGGGTTTGATTTCCATTATTCTTGGTAGAATTTCCACAGCCAGTAAATCTGAGAACAAGAAGAGAACAACAGAGAACACGACCTGAGACGAGCTTGAGGAGCAAACGATAGATGAGCTTCACAACTGAGCTTCTCCAGGCCTGTTCAGCGCAACACTAACGTAAACGTCACACTAACGTAAGCCCAACACTAACGTAAACGTCACACTAACGTAAGCGCAACACTAACGTAAGCGCAACACTAACGTAAACGTCACACTAACGTAAACGTCACACTAACGTAAGCGCAACACTAACGTAAGCGCAACACTAACGTAAGCCCAACACTAACGTAAACGTCACACTAACGTAAGCGCAACACTAACGTAAGCGAAACACTAACGTAAGCGAAACACTAACGTAAGCGAAACACTAACGTAAGCGCAACACTAACGTAAGCGCAACACTAACGTAAGCGCAACACTAACGTAAGCGCAACACTAACGTAAACGTCACACTAACGTAAGCCCAACACTAACGTAAGCGAAACACTAACGCAAGCGCAACACTAACGTAAGCGAAACACTAACGTAAGCGCAACACTAACGTAAGCGAAACACTAACGTAAGCGAAACACTAACGTAAGCGCAACACTAACGTAAGCGCAACACTAACGTAAGCGCAACACTAACGTAAGCGAAACACTAACGTAAGCCCAACACTAACGTAAGCGAAACACTAACGTAAGCCCAACACTAACGTAAGCGCAACACTAACGTAAGCGCAACACTAACGTAAGCGAAACACTAACGTAAGCGCAACACTAACGTAAGCGCAACACTAACGTAAGCGCAACACTAACGTAAGCGCAACACTAACGTAAGCGCAACACTAACGTAAGCGCAACACTAACGTAAGCGCAACACTAACGTAAGCGCAACACTAACGTAAGCGCAACACTAACGTAAGCGAAACACTAACGCAAGCGAAACACTAACGCAAGCGCAACACTAACGCAAGCGCAACACTAACGCAAGCGCAACACTAACGCAAGCGCAACACTAACGCAAGCGCAACACTAACGCAAGCGCAACACTAACGTAAGCGCAACACTAACGTAAGCGCAACACTAACGTAAGCGAAACACTAACGCAAGCGAAACACTAACGTAAGCGCAACACTAACGTAAGCGCAACACTAACGTATCGTAACGTAACGTGTCTGTCCATGTTTTTTTTACTCTAATAGAATTAGACCCCATTGACAAGCATTATATGAGTGACACACAGCAACGGTTGAGTTAAAAATCTTCATTTGTGTTCTACTGAAGAAACGAACACCCCTACATCTTGGATGCCTTAGGGGTAAGCAGAAAAACATCACATTTTCGTTTTTGGGTGAACTATCCCTTTAAGAAGAGCTTAACGAGGAAATAATGAGAAGTAGTCATAGCAATAATAATGAGACTAAGGGAAGGACGGCTATAGAGATGAAGCGGCTTCTGCATTGGTCTGAGCAGATAAAGCAGCCGAATCTCTCCAGTTGGTGTGAACAGGCCTGAATGCCCTGTGACTCTCAGCAGTCATGAGGACACACAGAAGCTTTAACACGCGTGTACAGGCGAGAGAAGCTTTAACACGCGTGTACAGGCGAGAGAAGCTTTAACACGCGAGTACCGGCGAGAGAAGCTTTAACACGCGTGTACAGGCGAGAGAAGCTTTAACACGCGTGTACAGGCGAGAGAAGCTTTAACACGCGAGTACCGGCGAGAGAAGCTTTAACACGCGTGTACAGGCGAGAGAAGCTTTAACACGCGTGTACAGGCGAGAGAAGCTTTAACACGCGTGTACAGGCGAGAGAAGCTTTAACACGCGTGTACAGGCGAGAGAAGCTTTAACACGCGTGTACAGGCGAGAGAAGCTTTAACACGCGTGTACAGGCGAGAGAAGCTTTAACACGCGAGTACCGGCGAGAGAAGCTTTAACACGCGTGTACAGGCGAGAGAAGCTTTAACACGCGTGTACCGGCGAGAGAAGCTTTAACACGCGAGTACCGGCGAGAGAAGCTTTAACACGCGTGTACAGGCGAGAGAAGCTTTAACACGCGTGTACAGGCGAGAGAAGCTTTAACACGCGTGTACAGGCGAGAGAAGCTTTAACACGCGTGTACAGGCGAGAGAAGCTTTAACACGCGTGTACAGGCGAGAGAAGCTTTAACACGCGTGTACAGGCGAGAGAAGCTTTAACACGCGTGTACAGGCGAGAGAAGCTTTAACACGCGAGTACCGGCGAGAGAAGCTTTAACACGCGTGTACAGGCGAGAGAAGCTTTAACACGCGTGTACAGGCGAGAGAAGCTTTAACACGCGTGTACAGGCGAGAGAAGCTTTAACACGCGAGTACAGGCGAGAGAAGCTTTAACACGCGTGTACAGGCGAGAGAAGCTTTAACACGCGTGTACAGGCGAGAGAAGCTTTAACACGCGTGTACAGGCGAGAGAAGCTTTAACACGCGTGTACAGGCGAGAGAAGCTTTAACACGCGTGTACAGGCGAGAGAAGCTTTAACACGCGTGTACAGGCGAGAGAAGCTTTAACACGCGTGTACAGGCGAGAGAAGCTTTAACACGCGTGTACAGGCGAGAGAAGCTTTAACACGCGTGTACAGGCGAGAGAAGCTTTAACACGCATGTACAGGCGAGAGAAGCTTTAACACGCGTGTACAGGCGAGAGAAGCTTTAACACGCGTGTACAGGCGAGAGAAGCTTTAACACGCGAGTACAGGCGAGAGAAGCTTTAACACGCGTGTACAGGCGAGAGAAGCTTTAACACGCGTGTACAGGCGAGAGAAGCTTTAACACGCGTGTACAGGCGAGAGAAGCTTTAACACGCGTGTACAGGCGAGAGAAGCTTTAACACGCGTGTACAGGCGAGAGAAGCTTTAACACGCGTGTACAGGCGAGAGAAGCTTTAACACGCGTGTACAGGCGAGAGAAGCTTTAACACGCGTGTACAGGCGAGAGAAGCTTTAACACGCGTGTACAGGCGAGAGAAGCTTTAACACGCGTGTACAGGCGAGAGAAGCTTTAACACGCGTGTACAGGCGAGAGAAGCTTTAACACGCGTGTACAGGCGAGAGAAGCTTTAACACGCATGTACAGGCGAGAGAAGCTTTAACACGCGTGTACAGGCGAGAGAAGCTTTAACACGCATGTACAGGCGAGAGAAGCTTTAACACGCGTGTACAGGCGAGAGAAGCTTTAACACGCATGTACAGGCGAGAGAAGCTTTAACACGCATGTACAGGCGAGAGAAGCTTTAACACGCGTGTACAGGCGAGAGAAGCTTTAACACGCATGTACAGGCGAGAGAAGCTTTAACACGCGTGTACAGGCGAGAGAAGCTTTAACACGCGTGTACAGGCGAGAGAAGCTTTAACACGCATGTACAGGCGAGAGAAGCTTTAACACGCGTGTACAGGCGAGAGAAGCTTTAACACGCATGTACAGGCGAGAGAAGCTTTAACACGCATGTACAGGCGAGAGAAGCTTTAACACGCGTGTACAGGCGAGAGAAGCTTTAACACGCATGTACAGGCGAGAGAAGCTTTAACACGCGTGTACAGGCGAGAGAAGCGTCACATACCAAGCTTGGCTCTTCAGCTTGCGGAGCTCCTTCGTGGCCCATGTGGCTAAAGTCTTGGTCTTGGTGATCTTGGACCTCCGGCCTTCAGTCAGCAGATCGTTGATCTGAGGTCGAACCTCCACCAGCTTCATCACATCTTTCCCAAAGGTTGTACACAGGTCACTTTAGAGGAGGAAGAGAGAGAACAGAGTCAACTTCATGACACACTTGAGCAGGTTTCCTCCATCTCAGTCCTGCAGAGTTTAGCTCCAGCCCTGATCTAACACACCTGAGCAAGCGAATCAAGGCATCAGGATCAGGTGTGCTAGATCAGGGCTGGAGCTAAACCCTCCAGGACTGAGTTTGAGGAAACCTGCACTAGAGCAACAGAAGAAACAGGCCCAATAAACCGGTCCAACTCTGGGTTTGAAGTAAACAGGGAGAAAAGCCCTTTCGCTAATAGACTTCTGACTGATGCCATGCAGCATCAGAAGATTGAGCTGGAGGAATACACAGCTTTACTGTTCCTCAGAGCCGGTTTAGGTAAACCCAGGTAACTTCGAGATTAGTTTGAGTAAACTCTGGTTTTTCGGGCTCAAGAAGGTGTATTGGTTATCATCACCATGGTAACTTACACTACACGGCTAACCTGCTCTGGGGCAGGCGTTATTCTGGGATAGAGATTGCAAACCCAAACTGGACCAATCAGCTGCAAGTAAAGATGCAACAAAGCCACACCCCCTGTATCTCTCGTTCCAAATTAAAGCAGTTTATAGTGCAAAATTGCTCATCTTTTGGTGCTAATTATTATATTATATACATTATAATTACTTTTAATTGATATAATTTTATATTAATTGACAAGTAGCCAAATATTAATATAATGCAAGCATTCATAATTATTTTAAACAACGTGTACTCATTTGAGCTCTTTGGGAATCTATAATTATTAGGCGTATTTCTCTGATTGACATCATGTTTTGATATAGTCAGATATTCCTGCTTTGTGAACGCATTTAAATCTCATGATAATTTTCAAAACGATCTCTCAACCTTCACAAGAGAAGTGAATCAAACGGACGCTGTGATTGGCTGTTTGCCGCACGTGTCACTTTCAGGTGCATGAAATAATCATAAACTCTGGATTAAACCTGAGTTGACAGAACGTTTTCACCAAGCTTTGAGAGCGTTGAACTTGATCTAAACCAGGTTGGATTTATCAACTCTAACCCTACTCTAAACTCAGAGTTTGTTGAGCTAGCTTCAAGCAACAGACCCGCTATACGTTACACAATTTAAATATTAAAACTGTTTTAGGCTAGTAGTTTTTGCTCCGCTATTAAAATTGAGAATTGTGAAGCGTCACATCATGAACACAAGGTTACATTGGTCAATAACATTGTTTTTAGCGGGCCAGTGAATATCCGCAGGGTTCCCACTGTTTTTCAGCAACCATTTTCCAGGACATTTTCAATTTTACTACGGCAGGAATAAAAGACAAGGATCATGCCAAATATTGCTTTCCAAGTCTTTAAAAGCCGAACAGTTTATTGCCATTACTTAACAATCCAGCATTTTTCAATATGAGCTATTAATCATACATTATGACTATGGAAGCTTGTTTACAGCACAGAATAGAAAGAAAAGGTAATGGTGACTTTTTATCTCACTATTCTGACTCTCGCAATTGCGAGTTTACATATTTGTGATATAAAACGCGAAAATTGGTCGCAATTCTTTTTTCCTCAGAATTGGACTTTATAACTTGCAATTGCAGTTTAGATCTCACAATTCTGAGAAAAGTCGTCAGAAGTGCAAGATATAAACTCGCAACTGCGCAAAAAAGTCAATTGTGAAGAAAAGGTCAGAATTGCGAGTTTATAACACACAAATGTGACTATCAAAATGATGTGATTAGGTAGCAGCTTACGAGTTAACATTCACTGCGTACATTTGAGCAGTTATAGCATTAGCTATTAAACATCATTATTCAAAATACAACTCGCACGCCTCAAGCTCAGCATTCCTGAACATGTGCTTTCTGCAGCTAGCGCTAATTGTTTGGGCCAGCGATAAACTCTTTATACTCGGCTAAAGAAATAACTTTTTCCCAGACAAAGATTTTCCAGGACATTTTACATTCTCCAATTTTCCAGGACGAGTGTGAACCCTGATCCGTCAGAGTCAGTGGAAAAACAGGGTTAGTCAAACAGGAAGTGCTTACCCTATGAGGCCTACAGCGTTGGCAATGACCCCGTCAGAGCGGTCATCATCCTCAGCGATGTGGTGAATGAAAGACAAGATAAACTCGACTCGAGGCTGTACCAGCATCACATCGGCTGCACAGATGAGGACACACACACATGGTGTAAACATCACTCTCTGAGACATGTGGCAACTGAAGAGGACATCAGGCTAAACTCACGGTGTACATTCTCCTGGTCTCCTTTCAAGCCCTGGATGATCCCAGTGTAAGCTTCCAGACAGCCTTCTCTCAGCTCATTCAAATAGTCCACCATATCATAGTCCGTCTGGAACCAAAGCATCCGCTTCAGTTAATCTCACAGTTTAACCCTTAATCCTCCCTCAGGGTTTACGTTTGAGGCCCTTGGGCTCAGATGGACCCCAGACTTTTACAGAGCGATTGCATAAGGAAATATCATTTTTTTACATGGGAAACTATATATCATTTTTTTTACTCTTTACTTCTCAAATATACATTTATGCTGTGTTTTTGTGGGTATTTGGTAGTTTTTTACCTATTTACTGCACCAATACTTAACGTGGCTCATTAAAAGTTATTTTTTATGAAATTAAAAATAAATATAAATAGTTTTTGGACATTGCTCTATGTGTTAGGGATACCGCCATCTGTAGGTTTGTGGAAAAACTTTAGGAATTATAGTTAAAGAGAGAGAGAGCAATGACCACATTATCCACTAGAGGTCCAGAGGGAAGTTATGCAAGAGTTAAGCTGCCTTTCATCTTTCTTTTTCTTTTATTTGCCCTTTTCTCGCTCTTTCTCATGATTGTTCCATGTTGCATTTGTGCTCTAGTATTTGTTAGTATGAGATAGAAAGTTCGTTCTACTTTGTGTTTATGCTCTAGGACCAGACCTTGATATAAATGTAGAAATTTTCAGATTTATACTGGATTTAGTAAAAACAATGACAAAAAAAGTGACAAAATGTTTTTACACTTTCCCTTTCATTTTCAATGTGGGGTCAATCTGACCCCGAGGGACTTAAACGGTAAAAAAAATTTTTACACACCTTTAGAACAACCAAATCAAGGCCAGATTTTTTGTGCATGTTTAGATGGATTATTTAGGGAAAGTCACAGAGTCTCATGGCCCTGAGATGAAGGAACACTTTTTTTAAAAATGTAGGAAATGTCCAGTGGGGTCAGCTGGAGCCCAAGGGCCGATTAAGGGTTTAGCTCAGGAAAGGGCCAACTTCAGCATTTCAGACACTGATATAACCTGTGAGTTTGCTGTATAACTGACTGTGGCGTTACCTTGTCCACCTGGGCCTGTGAGGCCTGCTGCAGTGTGTCCAGCACTATGTCCAGGTACTTCTTGAATTCTCCTCCAATGGCGAGAGCAATATCTCCAAAGACTGACAGGATCTGGGGTTTCACAGACCTGTGCACATTCTCGTTCTGCAAACACACGTTACAGCATTACTGTAAAGCACACATTCTGCACATTAAACTACTACAGGGCTTCAGAAACCGGTCAATTCAACTTCACAACCGACCACATTTGATTTCTTATTGCATGAGTGAGGCCTGGGTTAAGTTTCAGCTGTTATTTGTGAGGACATCTGTAATCTGGCCAAAGGAATGAAGAAACATCACATTTACACTAGTCTACTGAAACCCAGACAAGCTGAACACTAGAGATGAGGACAGATTAATCATCCAGGGTTTCACCAAAACAAATTTAAGACCTTAAGACCAGAATTAAATTTAAGACCTATATCATGCAATAAAAAAAAGAAAATGCAGAATCACGACTACTTGCAAAGCAAAATAATTAATTTATTAGTATTAGTAAACTTACACTTCCTCATAGCTCAATCTCACCAGGATTGAAAATAATAATATATATTTAAAAAAAAAAATCTCATCATTTTGTGGTGGCCATTTTCAGAAATATGCATGTTTTTTTTTTTCCATAATTAGGATGCCACATTTACCATATGTTAGATGCACAATAGTCACACATGACCATAAACGGCCCAGTGGTGTGCGATCTAGCTTTAATAACATGATCGCTTAGGGTGGGAAATATGACCAAAATCTTACAAGTAAACCACATCAATAACCAATCGCTTAATATACGTAAAGAGTACTCAAAGTAATCAAGTAAAGGGTGTGTATTTAATCGTATTTGTGTGTATTTAATCGTATTTGTGTGTATTTAATCGTATTTGTGTGTATTTAATCGTATTTGTGTGTAAAGGGTGTGTATTTAATCGTATTTGTGTGTATTTAATCGTATTTGTGTGTATTTAATCGTATTTGTGTGTAAAGGGTGTGTATTTAATCGTATTTGTGTGTATTTAATCGTATTTGTGTGTATTTAATCGTATTTGTGTGTAAAGGGTGTGTATTTAATCGTATTTGTGTGTATTTAATCGTATTTGTGTGTATTTAATCGTATTTGTGTGTAAAGGGTGTGTATTTAATCGTATTTGTGTGTATTTAATCGTATTTGTGTGTATTTAATCGTATTTGTGTGTAAAGGGTGTGTATTTAATCGTATTTGTGTGTATTTAATCGTATTTGTGTGTAAAGGGTGTGTATTTAATCGTATTTGTGTGTATTTAATCGTATTTGTGTGTAATGGGTGTTCAGTGAGTCGATTCAGCAGTTTGAATCGCAAATTTCAGCAGTTTGGCGGTTTGACAGGCGATCCGAATCATCATTCGACTCACCGATTCATAACGCTCTGAACCGCTGAATCGACTCACTGATTCATAACGCTCTGAAGCTTCATGAGGCCGTATTTTGAAATCGTCATCTCTATATAAGTCGTTATTTAGGGTTTTTTTGCGCACAGAAACTATTCTCGTCTTCATAAAGTTATTGTAGAGCCGCTGTAGTGAGATGGACTTTGTAACTTTAGTCTTTAGTGTCTTTTAAGGGTCTTGAGAGTGTAAAGTTGAGCCAATGGAGGCCTTTCAGAGCATCAGATTTACACTAAAATATCTTCATTTGTGTCTGAAGATGAACGGAGGTCTGACGGGTGTCCAACCACATGAGGCTCAGTCATTAATGACACCATTTACAGTTTTGGGTCAACTAACCCTTTAACTCTTTTTAGTGCCATCAGGCATATCATACTTGTATTTGGTCATTATGTGAGATGGCAGGTGAGAAAGATTCGTCTTCGCTTTCACGATGGCGGAACTGGAGAACTGAAGCTGAAGAATACAATCCGTTTGATGTGTCTGTGCTACAATCCGCAAGAGACTCGCGCATATAACATGAAAGCTGATTGGCTGTAATATAAGATGCATGTTGGTCTTCTTTGTATCAGGAGCAGAATGGAGGAAAATAAACCTTGGGGAAACCAGGCTCAGTCGGGGGGGCAGTTCTCCTCTGGCAAGAAAGAACTACAACAGCCCAGAATAAACACACTAAAGCGCTGCGCGAGCATTTCAATGAGCAATTACGGTAAATGGACGTAGGAAAATTAACCTTTAACAATTTAAGACCCTGCGGGAACCTGTTCATTTATATCAAGCTACTAAAATCTAGCACTAATTTAAAGGATATTGAGTGAGGGCAGTGAAAATGTGCGAGCTTATCTTTATTATTTCCCTCAATGCAGTTTTGACCAGGAGCGACTTGGGGTGTGTCACATATTATAGAGTAGTCTCACAAAACCACTCGCTGCACAGATGTGTGATTTCAGGGGCACACACACACACACACACACACACACTTAAGGAAATGGCTATTACTTACTCCCAGGTTCTCCAGCAGCAGTTGCATGATTTCATCACAGTAAGGCAGGATATTGGCCATCAGCGCTCGACAGAGATCACACACCAGCCCCACCGCAGCCAGACACACCTGCGCGCGCACACACACACACACACTTGAGTCCTCTCAAACAACTGAACATCGCCCAGGCCATTTAACACAGCCTACCATACCATAAATCACAGCAGCTAATTACGTCAACTCTCACATTCAGTATATGAAGCTACAGGTTATATTTTAAAATGTGATGGTTTGGGTGGTGTAAATCATCCACAAACGTGGAAGCCACTGCATTGCCTTTAGTGTATGAGCTGTAGAGTCCCGCAATGTCCAGTGTGGCCACGGGTGACCTCAGGGTCGGCACACACTGGGTGAAGTAGACTCGCTTTCTCTGTGATAATGCAAAATCCTGAGCGGCCCGAGCTCAGAGCAGCAGGAGGAACCACCATCACACACTGCAGATCTGCACAAGCTTTACCTGATATTCAGCGTAATTCTTCAGCCCGATGACCAGGAACGGCTTGAAGGCTTCCATGTATTTCAAGAAATCACTGCCCAAGACTGGATAGGGAAGGAGAAAGTTCATTCAGCATCATTGACAGCTGTAACGAGACTCTGAATAAAGCCTGTCTGAGCACCTCATGTGAAGCTTTAGTCCTGAAGGAACTCTAATGAGTCTCCCATTCCCACTGGTGGCTTATTTTATCACATTCTACATCACCTTGTATTGGTCAAGAGTCAAACAGAAGCCATGTTGTGCAGCTCGAGCGAACGGGAATGAGTTGTGATAAGAATAGGAATGGAAACAAGGTGGAAATAACACCAGAGAATGTATGCCAGTATTTAGCAGTGTCCACTTAGTCCAGCTAGAGCCCTAAAGCTCCAGTGCCCGGTTGGATAAAGCACCTTAAGTGTAATTTTCCCTTAAGTTCGCCCTAATGTTTCCCTTAAACCTAAGGGTGTTGCAGAAAAAAAAACCTTAAGGGTTTCTTTAAGTGAAACGTCAAACACTTAGAATTCCCCTTAAATGCTGTTTTTTTCACTACAGTAATCCTTTAAAAGGCGTTAAGCGTTGCATAAAACCCCTTAACGGTCATTTCCCAGTATAACTTAAGGTTTGGAAATCGTAACCTTAAGAGTAACGCGGACAAAAATAAGAAGACAGGGCTGAACCAGCTGAAGATCATTATGTGCCAAGAAGAGTTTTTAGGGATCGGGAGAACCCGCATCTTAGCGATGAAAGAAACCAGTTTGACCATCACACATCGCAACCACTGACACTGAACACTAGCAGACATACATTTCTGATGAAGAAAAACTCACAGAATTAAAGAAGACGTTTGACGTTATATAATAGAACCGAAGCTATAGATTGTGGATTTAAACATGTCTAGTTTACCAGCGGCTAAAGTCAGGAGGACTAGCTGAGGTGAGGCTGTTTTTTTTAATAAATTTCTGTTTTTTGCAGATTTGAGCTTTAAACTACATTCCCGACTGAACAACTCTTAAAACTACATTTCCTGACACAATAACAGAAGTATTTTTCAATTTCGCGGCCGCACACAACCAAACTGTGAAAAGCGCAAAAGGACGCGCGTCAATTTCTCTTCAAACTCTTGCTTATACGCGTGTCCATCTCGCTTTAGACGCTCGAATGCATTCAAAGTTCAAGCGTCAAACTAGCAGCGTTCCCACTCTTTTCAGCAACCCTTTTCCAGGACATTTTACTACGGCAGGAATAAAAGACAAGGATCATGCCAAATATTGCTTTCCAAGTCTTTAAAAGCCGAACAGTTTAATGCCATTACTTAACAATCCAGCATTTTTCAATATGAGCTATTAATCATACATTATGACTATGGAAGCTTGTTTACAGCACAGAATAGAAAGAAAAGGTAATGGTGACTTTTTATCTCACTATTCTGACTCTCGCAATTGCGAGTTTACATATTTGTGATATAAACGCGAAAATTGTCGCAATTCTTTTTTCCTCAGAATTGGACTTTATAACTTGCAATTGCAGTTTAGATCTCACAATTCTGAGAAAAGAAGTCAGACTTGCAAGATATAAACTCACAACTGCGCAAAAAAGTCAATTGTGAAGAAAAGGTCAGAATTTCTGACTTTATAACACACAAATGTGACTATATCAAAATTATGTGATTAGGTAGCAGCTTACAAGTTCACATTCACTGCATATATTTGAGCGGTTATAGCATTAGCATTAGCTAACGGCTGCAAGTGGCAACACAAGACTAAACATCATTATTCATAAATACTACTCATACGCATCTAACTCAGAACTCATGTGCTTTCTGCAACTAGCGCTAATTGTTTGGGCCAGCAATAAACTCTATACTCGGCTAAAGTAGTAACTTTTTTAAATAATTTTACCAGACAACCAAGACATTTTCTCTAATTTTCCACTGGAAAAATTTGTCATCAATTTTCCAGGACGAGTGGGAACCCTGACTAGACGCGAATTTGACGCTCTATTCACGTTTGGTGTGAACGCAGCATTAGTGTTTTGCGTATCTATGGCAACAAGACTTTATAGTAAATCCAGGATCGCTGTCGTGACACTTCAATGTTTCCCTTAGAACCGTTTAAGAGATGATATGCAACACCCTTTAAGTTATTCTCTTAGGTAAGGGGAAATCGCCCCTTAAAGGGTTAGTTCAGCCAAAAATGTAAATGGTGTCATGAATGACTGAGCCTCATGTGGTTGGACACCCGTCAGACCTCCGTTCATCTTCAGACACAAATGAAGATATTTTAGTGTAAAGCTGATGCTGAGAAAGGCTTCAGATAGGCCTCCATTGGCATTCAGTACATTTACACTCACAAGACCCATAAAAGGCCCAAAAAACGTCGTTACAAAGTCCATCTCACCACAGTGGCTCTACAATAATTTTACGAAGCGACGACAATAGTTTTTGTGCGCAAAAAAAATCGAAATAACTATCCAACCTCTTCTTAATTAATGACACAATATGAGCAGATCCGGCGTTCAGGAATCCATGAAATGCTCACTTTAACCCCATTTTGAGCTCTACGCCGAGACCTAAAGCACGATCAGTGTAGAATTCAACAGCTGAGATACGCGCGTCTTCCTCTGCGTGTAAACAAATCTCTTCTGGGTCATGTGTCCGAACGCCGGATCTGCTCATATTCTCACGCATGCGTCGTGGAGACACACACGGAAGACAAGAACAAGCTGGATAAAGGCGTTATTTAGATTTTTTTTTGCACACAAAAACTATTGTCGTCGCATCGTAAAATTATTGTAGAGCCGCTGTGGTGAGATGGACTTTGTAACGACGTTTTGAGTGCCTTTTATGGGTCTTGTGAGTGTAAATGTACTGAATGCCAATGGAGGCCAATCTGAAGCCTTTCTCAGCATCAGCTTTACACTAAAATATCTTCATTTGTGTCTGAAGATGAACGGAGGTCTGACGGGTGTCCAACCACATGAGGGTGAGGAATTAATGACAGAGTTTATATTTTTGGCTGAACTAACCCTTTAAGTTATTCTCTTAGGTAAGGGGAAATCGGCCCTTAAGTCTCCTACTTGAGGGAAAAGCTTTATGCGCCGGGCCCTGGCCCGCTCTGGGATGCCCTAAGGCCTCCTCACCTTCCACCAAAGTGCTGACGGCCATGAGCGCGTCCTCCTGAACGCCCCCAGAGCCGGCCGTGCTCTGGAACATGCGCAGCAGAGACGCCATCACCACATCTGAGATCTGCAGAGCGTCCTGATGCTGCACCTTCCGCAAGACATTCTGTGGAAGCACAAGAGAGCTGAGCACAGACACAGAACACACACCAACTCAAGGTCAGAGGTCAGGAGGTCACAAGGGTCTGACCTGAAGGGTGGCACACAGGAGCGACTGCAGGTCATTGAACTGGATCCTGTCTGACGTGCTCTGGATGTGAGACTGGACAAAACAGATCCAATTACATCAACTCAAAACAACAGCCAACTTCATACACAGCTGGATATGTTCTGAAAATAAAGCAGTCGTGTCTAAACATCTCACACACACACACACACAATACTGATGTCCTGATTCTAATCTATTCTCTTTGATGAACTGATATGGATTCTTAAATCCCAATAAATCAACCTTTTAGTGCAACCCTTTAGACCAGGGGTTTGAAACTCCAGAAGGTTCTAAGGGGTCCACAGAAAATTTCAGAGTATAAAAAGATAAAGCAAAAATGGATAAAGTCTACCGAATATTCTAACAGTTTCATTTCTAAAGGTTTCTCGCCTTTCTTGCCGTATATATTTCAGAACTGTATATGTTTGCTTTGTATCTTTCCAGAGAGTTTCTCTCTCTATTGTCCCCTTTATCTCACTCACGTCGTAAAGCAGTTTTATAAACACACTTCCTATAGGCTGCTTAGATACATTTACTGTGAGAGTTGCTTATACAAATAATTTTTAATTGAAAATATTCTTCTTCAGGGTTATACATCCAACATGAATAGCCAATTTAAGTTGGGAAACAATTTGTTGTATTTATAATGTCACACTTACTAGTTATCTAACAGTTTAAATGTTTTTTTGTACATAAAAATAGATGGATTTTAGGAAGGGGTCCCTCATATTTAGGGGTCCTTGGCATCATAAAGTTTGAAAGACAATACAGGGGGTAGAAATATTTGTATCAAAATATATGAAATATATTTATAATCAGATCTTATGTGCATGTTAATTTTAACTGTTGATGTTACTGATATTTGATGTTAACCCTACGGACAGGGTTCAGGGACGGAAAACCAGAAGCGGATTGCAAGCTTGAGAAAGGAACTCATGTGGCGCGTGTCTAACCCTCTAACCCCAGTGAGCATCAGTGGTTTGCTCACCTCCATCTGCAGGACCTGCTGCAGCCGCTCCATGATGACCAGTGTGGTCTTCTGCACCGCTGGGTAACAGTCCTTGGCACTGTTCTTCACGATCTCCATCAGAGCCTCGTAAGCAGCACTGCGCAGGTTATTCTGATGCCCATCTGGCCTGCCAACAGAGAGAAGACTGGTGAAGCATCCCTCATGTGGAGATCACCCATCAGCTTAATGACTGGCCTCTCACACCAGGGGTTAGGATGCATTTATAGCGCTCAATACAGCTGGAAACGGGTGTGAAAGGGTTTATGAGCAGATCTCTCAAATGATGATGTGAGCACCATCAGCAGCAAGAATTTAGACATTTACTATTTAGAAAACAGAGCAAAGATTAATGATGAAAAATTAAAAACAGAGCTTTCAAATAATAGTTTTTGGGTACAGAAAATTAATAAAATAATCAAATGTAAAATAACACTGCATGTAAAATTCACTGTATAAATTAATTTAGTCTAATAATTGAATTGGGCCAGTTGCATAAACTAAGCCATTATGTTAAGATCTAGTATGAGCCACCAGCAGTTCGGCAAGTGGCATTCAGTCTTATCGTATCAAAATAGGCCATGTTTTATGTAACTCATTTAAAAAAATGATGAACAGTCTTAAAGAAAAAAAATGTATGTCTAACTTGTAAGACTAGTCTTAACGGTTTATGGTACAAGATGGGGTATGAACTTATGCACTTCATTTCACAAACCCTTACTGAAAGAAAACAGTTATTTTACACGCTACATGTGGCCAAGTTAAAGAGTTAGTTCACCCAAAAATGTAAATTGTGTCATTAATGACTGAGCCTCATGTGGTTGGACACCCGTCAGACCTCCGTTCATCTTCAGACACAAATGAAGATATTTTAGTGTAAAGCTGATGCTCTGAAAGGCTCCATTGGCTCAACTTTACACTCTCAAGACCCTTAAAAGACACTAAAGACTAAAGTTACAAAGTCCATCTCACTACAGCGGCTCTACAATAACTTTATGAAGACGAGAATAGTTTCTGTGCGCAAAAAAACCCTAAATAACGACTTATATAGTGATGACGATTTCAAAACACGGCCTCATGAAGCTTCGAAGCGTTATGAATCAGTGAGTCGATTCAGCGGTTCAGAGCGTTATGAATCAGTGAGTCGATTCAGCGGTTCAGAGTGTTATGAATCAGTGAGTCGATTCAGCGGTTTAGTGTGTTATGAATCAGTGAGTCGATTCAGCGGTTCAGAGCGTTATGAATCAGTGAGTCGAATCAGCGGTTCAGAGTGTTATGAATCAGTGAGTCGAATCATGATTCGGATCGCGTGTCAAACTGCCAAACTGCTGAAATTTGGCGATCCAAACCGCTGAATCGACTCACTGATTCATAACACTCTGAACCGCTCTAAAGTGCATTGAGCCAATGGAGGCCTTTCAGAGCAGCAATTTACATTTTTGGGTGAACTAACCCTTTAATGAACATTTGTGAGCTCATGGTTTACCTGTCTGTGGTCTCCAGCAGTTTCTGCACGATGAGCTCAAAGGAAGAGGAGAGACAGTATGTGCTGGGCTCCTCCTGATCATCCGCCGCATCTGTGGCCTCGTACGCAGCTTCAGCCAAACTAGAGAAAGCCTGAACACAGCATCTGTTAGCATGAGCTCCAACACACGGATCATCCCATGAGCATGTGCTCCAACACACGGATCATCCCATGAGCATGAGCTCCAACACACGGATCATCCCATGAGCATGAGCTCCAACACACGGATCATCCCATGAGCATGAGCTCCAACACACGGATCATCCCATGAGCATGAGCTCCAACACACGGATCATCCCATGAGCATGAGCTCCAACACACGGATCATCCCATGAGCATGAGCTTCAACACACGGATCATCCCATGAGCATGAGCTCCAACACACGGATCATCCCATGAGCATGAGCTCCAACACACGGATCATCCCATGAGCATGTGCTCCAACACACGGATCATCCCATGAGCATGAGCTCCAACACACGGATCATCCCATGAGCATGTGCTCCAACACACGGATCATCCCATGAGCATGAGCTCCAACACACGGATCATCCCATGAGCATGAGCTCCAACACACGGATCATCCCATTAGCTCCAACACACGGATCATCCCATGAGCATGAGCTCCAACACACGGATCATCCCATGAGCATGAGCTCCAACACACGGATCATCCCATTAGCTCCAACACACGGATCATCCCATGAGCATGAGCTCCAACACACGGATCATCCCATGAGCATGAGCTCCAACACACGGATCATCCCATGAGCATGAGCTCCAACACACGGATCATCCCATGAGCTCCAACACACGGATCATCCCATGAGCATGAGCTCCAACACACGGATCATCCCATGAGCATGAGCTCCAACACACGGATCATCCCATTAGCTCCAACACACGGATCATCCCATGAGCATGAGCTCCAACACACGGATCATCCCATGAGCATGAGCTCCGACACACGGATCATCCCATGAGCATGAGCTCCAACACACGGATCATCCCATGAGCATGTGCTCCAACACACGGATCATCCCACGAGCATGAGCTCCAACACACGGATCATCCCATGAGCATGTGCTCCAACACACGGATCATCCCATGAGCATGAGCTCCAACACACGGATCATCCCATGAGCATGAGCTCCAACACACGGATCATCTCATGAGCATGAGCTCTAACACACGGATCATCCCATGAGCATGTGCTCCAACACACGGATCATCCCATGAGCATGTGCTCCAACACACGGATCATCCCATGAGCATGTGCTCCAACACACGGATCATCTCATGAGCATGAGCTCTAACACACGGATCATCTCATGAGCATGAGCTCTAACACACGGATCATCCCATGAGCATGAGCTCCAACACACGGATCATCCCATGAGCATGAGCTCCAACACACGGATCATCCCACGAGCATGAGCTCCAACACACAGATCATCCCATGAGCATGAGCTCCAACACACGGATCATCCCATGAGCATGTGCTCCAACACACGGATCATCCCAGGAGCATGAGCTCCAACACACGGATCATCCCATGAGCATGTGCTCCAACACACGGATCATCCCATGAGCATGAGCTCCAACACACGGATCATCCCATGAGCATGAGCTCCAACACACGGATCATCCCATGAGCATGTGCTCCAACACACGGATCATCCCATGAGCATGTGCTCCAACACACGGATCATCCCATGAGCATGAGCTCCAACACACGGATCACGCTTGCATTAGTAAATACAGCCTTTGATTCAAAGGTACAGACGGTGTACAAATTGTGCAAATCTCTCAAGTAAAGTCACATTTATTTATATTGCGCTTTTTACAATGAAGATGTTTCAGAGCAGCTTCACAACGGTAACAGGAAAATAATTAGTGCTGTAATCTCCCAGTCGTTAAGTCGATTATTAGTCGATGCGTGTGGCTCGACCAAAACTCTGGTTGATTTTTTGCCCTGTTCATTTCATCAGGTGGAAAGCACTAATTGTTTTCAGAGCAGCCGTCATATCAGCTAGAAGCGGTAAGCTAACTCGTCTGCGTTAGGTCGCTCCGTCTGTTTTGAGTAGGCTATGAACATATCAGAATTGCCATATTTCAACGTTTTTTATTTGGAGCCCGATGCGCTGTTTGTATTAGTTGAGCATATGCTTTATTTTTCAGTTATGCACTTTATTTAGTTTCTGCTCTTGATCTATCTTGTTTAATAAATATTCCTTTTTTTATTAAAGTGGACGTGCCTTTTGTGTTTAAGAGTAAAAGCTTTAAGTTAATAGTCTATTCGTGTCTCAGCCGTGTTGCTGAGCGGCTGAAATAGTGTGTCAGTTTTTATAATAGGCCAACTTATGACAAAAACAATTGTCTAAATTATGTTGCATATTCCTCAAAAGTTCTTGTGATGATATCACTAGTTGACAATAGTACTATATTTTCGGAAGTCATAGGCTTTGCGCAGGTGCACGTGATGCAATGCTGTCAGACTCACTTCAGCGCAAAATAATCAAAAACTATTTAATATACTGCAAATAGCCGACTAGTTTATGTTTATTTATAATTCATTTAGGCAGACAACAAGGCCACCAAGTACTGCGCAGCTAATTAATTTAACGTTTTTTTCCTAACGTCATTTTTAGTTGAAAATTTCAGGACTTCAGTCGAACAAGACTTTCTTTGGTTGATTACGGCCCTAAAAATAATACAAAAGAATGTAATATAAAGTAATATAGTTAAATATTTAGTGTCTCACCAGACTGAATGGATGCTTGTGAGGCTGTATCCCGGCTCAGTTTAAGGTCAGCAGCGTAATTACACATGCAGACACTTTACAATGCAATGGTTTATTGTACCAATATTTACACAAATTAGAGATGCACTGATTGCAATTTTCTTGGCCGATTCCGTTTTTTTCCACAACTGTGACCTGCCAATATGGGTTGTGCTGCATAAGCTATTGTGCTACAACTGCCCCAATGTAAAGACCCATGACAGACATCAGCAGGAATATTAGAGTGGTCACTTTAAGAGCGCATGCACGGATCCAGTATGTGGTTACACAACCGGCGTTTTCATTCTCAACCATTGACGTTCAAAACTGAAGGACAATTGGACAGTTCTGTATGTGTATGCCGTCTCAATTCGGGAAAACGTGAGTGATCGGCCGAGCATGCGAAAAAAAATAAATAAATAAAAAAAAATCGGCCGATTCGGTCAATCGGTGCCTCTCTAATGCAAATACACAGTTAAAGAAGTTATGTCTAAACAACAGCCGAGACGCTTCATTTCCTGACATCACTGTAAAGCTGCTTTAAAACCATCTGTACTGTATAAAGCTCTATATTAACACATGACATTGGTTTATTGAGTAAGGTCATGCAGGGCTCGACATTAAGCCGGTTCACATGCTCATCCTTCAGACAGGGAAATCTGTCATTCACTTGTCCGAGTAAAAAATTAGCTTGTCTGGATTTTTTTTTTGTAAATATAATCTATTCTGAAGCAATATTCTCACCAGTGTTCAGTCAGCTTTGACAAATTTAAATATGCATATGTGGCATTTTCCCCCTAATCGCATTAAATATAGGCTATGCTTCAGCTTTCATTTTATATTCTTAAATTTGATCTATAAATTAAATTAGAATAAGACACTATAGGCTGTTACCAATCAAATTAAATTTACACTGAAAAATTACAACTGCATTAAATAATGTTATGAGATCATTTTTGAATAAACAAATAAGAAATGTTGGAAAGATGAAACTAAAGCACCAGTAGGGGGCGTAAATTCTTTCACTTGCCCCTTCAAAAAATCCACTTGTCCTTGACAAGCGTTAATGTCAAGCCCTGTCATCAACAGTCCAAGCATGAAGAAAAACAGGCTAATGTATAATAATCATAATCATATGATGCATAATCAGGTTAAAGGCCTTTGCACACTGAGTCCGAAATTCCCAATGCGAAATTCTCGCACGTCCAGTCTTTGTTCAGGATCAATTGACTCACAGAAATTGGTGGTCTTTTTAATATGCGTGTCCAGTATCGCTAGCAGAGCCTCAAACTGAGCCACTGACATTCTAAAGTAAACTTTGAATGGGTCTGGATAATCCCGCAGCTCTTGATAAGGAGGTGGAACTCTCCTTCCTCTCTAAGCGATCGCAGGAGTGGATGATGGACCCATTATTTACCCTTTCTTTTTCTCTTTTTAAGACGAGAGTGGACAAAAAAAATCATCCTCACTACTTGAAGACGGCATTTTGTGTTGTTTTGCGTTTTTTTCCGTAACGCATTCATTAATACGCATCGGACTCAGTGTGCAAGGTCTCTGTGCGTGACAAATTTTTCACGAATACGAAAAAACGCATGCGAAAATTTCGGACTCAGTGCGCAAAGGCCTTAAGACCGTGCTTCTAAAGCACTCACTTCTCAATGTTGTGATCATGAAAGCAGTCATGTGACAGGACATGGAGCCAGGATCTTACCCAGCAGACGTTGGAGGCGACGCGGGGTTCGGCCCCGAGGCCCTCGATCAGGCACTGGAGCAGCGGGGCCAAATACACCTCATTAATGGCGGCTTCGGGCAGCAGATCACAGATGCGGCCCAGCGTCCAGGCCGTCGTGTCCCTCACCACCACACTGGGGTCCTTCATCAGCTCGATGAGGGTGGGCATGGCCTGCAACACACACACACACACACACACGCGTCACACACACACACACACACACACACACACCCAGTCCCACAGGCCAGAGACAGTCTGAGTGTGAAGCGGTACCTGAATGACCAGTGGCTTGAGCTGGTTGAGCTCCGGGCCCTCCAGGATGGAGCCGAAGGCCATGACGGAGGCGTCGCGGTAGCGCCAGTCGGGGTGCTTGATGTGCTCCTTGATGAAGGGCAGCACGTGTGGCACCACATCATCCTCACAACACGTGGCCAAGAGCATCAGACACACGCCGGCCGCCTTACACGGGTTCCAGTCGTCATCATCATCATTCTCATCCTTCAACAAGAGCACAGACCATCAGAAACAGTCACAGTAACCCCAGATCAACACACGATATTCAGAGGAAGGCTGCTGATGATGAGGTCACAAAGCAGAAACGCCCATCTGAGCTCAGGGCATACAATTAACTCACTATACCCACTGTATAGCTTCATTTCAAAGCAGTTTTTCCAGAAAAGCGCTTGACGCCCATCAGACGTACGAGCAGAGCCGGTGTTCTGCTGCATCAACAGGAAGCCATTACATGATCTATGAGTGATGATGCAGCACATTTCATAAAGCTGATAGCTCTAATGTGTAAATACTAGGGATGCAACAATACAGTTAGTCCATGGTTCACTACATACTACACCACGGTTTTTAACCACGGTTTTCGGTTCTGATGGCTTGTTGCATCAGTTTTTTGCTATTCTATTCTTAGGCAACAGGAACAGCAAGAGGTTAAGGAGGAAAAAAGACTATTTTTATTGCAATACTCTTTCTTTTACTAAAAAGAATTGAAAAACCTTACTTAAACTTAAAACTTTACTTTAAAAATAAACCTTTGTACACATTCCTAGTGTATTGTATAATATAAAATAAATATATATAAAGATTTCCACTGGCAGCTCAGAGCTGTACAGCAGCATTAAACTATGAGATTGAATAAATAAATGTAAAAATAAAACACTACATAGACTTCACTATAAAATATACATTATTCTTAAAGCTACACTGTGTGATATTTTCCCCCATCTAGTGGTGAACTGGTATATGACCATCCAGTGAATATTAGTTTCTGTTCTCCTCAATTCCGATTTCGTTTTAACTCCTACGGTGGCCGATTTAGTCCAAGATTAACATGGCTTCCAGCTCGACACGGTGCCATCGAGTGTTAAAACGCCAAGCTTGAATTTATGGGAATGTCCCTCTTTGGCTAATGTACTTTCAAGATGGAGGGGCAACATGGCGACCCGCATTCGAAACCCTCACCCGTTTGTATTTTCAATGGCATATTATAAACTTACCAGAATACTTTATTGCTTGAAAGAAGTAAATATACATTAATGAGCACATATTTTTGAAAGAACTAAGTGTTTTTAGCTAAGAATAAACTAAAAAAGTTACACAGTGTAGCTTTAAAGCTACTGTATTAGTTTTTTAGTCAAGAGCAATGAGTGATATTCTCTTTGTCTTTTGTTGTTGAATTAATATTAAAGGGATAATCATCGAGAAATGAATACAGGTTTGGAACAATAGAGTAAATAATGACAATTTTAGAGGTGAACTGTCCCTTTAAGGATGGCGTGTTCACTATAGGCTGCGCCGCTGTCAATTAAAGACCTGCGCTCATCTAATATACAGACACACGCGATTTTACCTTCTTTAGACATAACCGACTGTGTTTATGTTAACCGTGTGTGTATTTGACAGTATTAGCGCAGTAAGACGACTACTAAGTCCAGTAATCACGTGTTTGACAGGCGTTCAGTGCGCGCGCTCAGAAAAGCGCTTGTTAAAACCACGAATGAGCCGGCAATGCTTTAAAATGCATGCAAATAATGAACTTTGGTGATTGTGAATAACTCTAGTGTTCTGTGAGGATAACTCTACCACTAACCTGTGATGTGAATGTATGTCGAGTTGTTCAGTATTGAGATGGAGGCAAATGATAGAATGTGTAGAAAAATAATGAATTAAATGCAAAACTGAAAAAAAGTGCCTATTGAACCGTGAATGCCGTACCAAACGGTTCAATATTATATTGAGAATTGTGGCATCCCTAGTAAATACAGTTCCTGACACTGCTTAAAGCCGGAGGTGAACTTTGGTGGAAAAAGCGGCAACTTCCGCCATTAGTTCTAGGAACTATGAAAACTATTAAAAGCGCTGAAAATAACAATAATAAAGTCAGTCATTTTTCACCCCAGACAGATGCAGTTGTAACCTAAATATTGTATTTTTGGATTTAATGTTTGTTCACATGAAGTGGGGGTGGCATGGGATCAGTTGATGCTGTATTTAGCTTCAGATAAAAACATTCAGAGTTATTTTAGAGCTCCTTTGATTATTTTTCAACATCCATTTCATAATTTTATTACAGATTAATTACATTAATTTTACAATTTAATTTAAATTAATTTAATTTACAAGTGTCATGCTTGTGCTTTGACATCATTACTGCTTTATTAATTCAGAAAAAGAAGTAACTTCTATTTATTTGTGTATTCTACTTTTCATTTTATTACTGTAACAACAGCGCCTCCACTAAATAGGCTATATAACATTCTCCCGGTCGGGCACTAGGACCTGGAGGAGCTTCAGCTGCTGCGCGCGCTAGAGTGGGGAGACGCGATTGTGCTTGTTTTGGGCTAGTTTTGTTGTGAAAACCTGGCAATCCTGCGTTGATTCACAAATTCAAGGCAGCATTTAAAAACTGACAATATAAATCGCCATACATGCAATGCTCTTGCTTGTTTTCACTTGAAGAATGAGCACACGGCTGACGTGATCTTATCGCTATAGAAGTCCTTGCACATGTGAGTTATTGCAGGCGCATATCAACACGTTATCATATCGGCACAACTTTTTCATATCGGCCGATGCCGATTTTTATATTTTAAGCGTTTATCAGCCGATTCCGATGTTGTGCCGATAATATCGTGCATCCCTAGGAATAACTAAATATAAACTGGTCTTAGACGGCTGGTTTGTGTGTGTGGTTGAATATGTGCCACTGATGAGAACTCAGACTCAGTCTCTCCGCACCACACCTGGGAAACCCCAGCTTTACCTGTTTGGTGAGTGTCTGTGTTAGGATGGGCACCAGGTACTGCAGAGCTCCTTTAGCATAGAACTTGCTGGTGTGCTCTGGAGGACGACCCTGTTCTGAGGCCTGAGGACAAACATGGACACATCAGAAACTGAAGCACTGGATCCAGCGGTACATCTGCGATCTGCTGCATCACCTCAGTGGCTTCAATGGCCAGATCCATCTCCTCGTCGCAGACGTTGGACCAGAACTCAATCCCCTGTAAGGCCACTTCATCAATGTCGCTCTTCATGGCCTCTATTGTGATCTGAACAGAGAGAGAGCGGGTGAGACCCTGACATCATCACTGCAGCGGAGCCTCCCATTGGAGGAGGAGTTCTGCGGTGATCAATGGTTACAGAACTGTGCCTTTAATGTTTTAATTAGGGCTGTTACTAACAATTGTACTGGTAATCAGGTGATTCATCGGAGGTAATAAAGACCCAACTAAGCCAAGATCTAAGCTTAGGGCTGTCAATCAATTAAACTATTAACTGCACATTTTCTCTGTAATTAAATCTTGATTAAAAACATTGGAGTTTTTCATATTTTTACATTAGCTATGTTTCCATCCACCTATTTTTATGCGCATTTTGGGATATCGCATCAAAAAATGCTGAATGGAAACGGCAAGATGCGCATAAATTCTAAAAATGCGCATTAAAAAAAACATTCGCTCATTTGAGTCGGATACATTTTCTATCCGATACGAAAACATGTGCATAAACTATGATGGAAACGCATTTAGCGAATAAATTCCTTGATGCGCATAAAAAAAACGTGACTTTCGCGATGTAACAGCATAACTGCACTAACCAGCGGAAAAATCTTGTTTGCAAAACGTGTTTCATTATTATTATTATATTTCACTGGTCTTACACGACTGAGTTCCCAAACAGCACATCTGCCTCTGAAAGCATGACAACACATTTATTGAGACGCAAACAATTTATTATATACGAAACAGATTATATATGGTGGCTTCTCCTATGTTTCTTAGTGATTTTTAGCAGTAGTTTATCAGGAAGTGACGATTATGTTCTCTTTGACTCACTGGATGGAAACTGTGCTTTATTCGCAAATGTTTTATGCGATGTTTTTGCGCATAAATTACATTCGCAACTTTGGATGGAAACATAGCTATTGTAATAATTTCAGAGTTACTCCATATTAATGTAGAAACAACTGTGGCCTTCATAACGGTCAGACACAGAAACGCTTCTTAACTGCTTAAATTAAATATAATCAAAGCTACGATCTTCTGTTAGCTTCGCTCCGATGAACATTAATGACATCACAGAAGCTGTTTATTAGTCTGCGGTCACTAAGATCTGCCGATCTGATGTGCTGTCATGTTCTCCAAGTTCAAACATTAGTTATCAATGTCAATTTTGGGACTGGATCATCTCAGATTGAGGTCGTCAGGTCAGAAGAGAATCTTTGAAGTGTGATGTTATTGAACATCCTCATGGGCAAACTTACAGCAAACAGCGCCGGGCCCATGTAGGTCTCCATGTACTGGTAATACAGGGACATGATCTTCACCAGGTTCTGTAGCGCAGCCACTCTCACCTACAGCAACACAATCGCACACAGGGATATTACACACACACACACACACTCGACGTCTGTGGAGGAGATGGTGAAGGAGAGGAACACACCCTGTTGTCCGGACACTGTGTGGCTTCACAAACAACCTGCATGATGAAGTGTCTCTCCGTCTAGAGAAAGAGAAGGGATGAGATGTGATTAGTGTTAGACCGATATATCGGCCGATATTTTTAATTAAGCTAAGACTGCTCTTATGAGAACTCTAACTCTCTCAACTACGGTCTGGGTTTATAATAAACAAAACGGAGTATAGCTTTAAAAACACACTAACAGACACGAGTGTTAGACCGATATATCGGCCGATATTTGCGTGTATTTTTACGTGTATCGGCCGATATAAAGCTGCTGTGTTCACCGATATTTTTCCCCTGCATTATTTGCAGTCAGGCGTCCACAGGGCAGCTCTCACCGTCTTCAAACTCTCTCGCTCTCCCTCGCGCATATTAATCAAAATCAGCTGAGAATTGACACGATGGTAAAGGTGGAAAGACTGAAGTTTCTCGTGGAGCATTGGGAGATTTTCTCCTGAATTACCGCTGGTGTTGCTCTAGAGATTCAGTGAAGTGCACCTACACTCTCAACAATGCTGGGTTAAAAATAACCCAAGTTGGGTTGAAAATGGACTAACCCAGCAATTGGGTTGTTTTAAGCAAACATTTAACCCAACCGCAGGTTTAGTCCATATTCAACCCAACTTGGGTTATGTTTAACCGAGCATTTTTTAGAGTGTAAGCATTAAATGACTGTTGTAAATAGTTTTAAATGAAGTATAGTACAGTCAGTGTGCACTTTATTATGCTGCTCGCTTGTTGATACTGTGTGCAATAGTGTCATTATTTTATTTATGCTTAAATATTTATTTTCAGAATTTATTTTCACCACTGAACTCTTTTTTTTTCTTGTTCTACCTCACCCGTTTTTACTATTTGTTAAATATTGGTTTTTTTTTGTTCAATAAATGTTCCTTTTTAAATTATCATCATGATCATTGTCATTTTTATGTTGTAAATTGAGGGAGCAAAAGCAGTATCGGCTCCAGAATATCGGCAGCCCGTATCGTCATCGGCTAAGGAAAAAAAATAATCGGTATTGGCACTAAAACATCCATATCGGTCGACCCCTAGATGTGATGCCCATGTCCAGCATGAAGGCTCTGCCAGACTCTAACTGAAGCGGCTGTACCTCCTTATCGAAGTTGGCTTTGGTGAACTCCAGTGAGTTGAGCAGGGCATTAGTGGCGGCCAGCTTGACGTTGTTACTGGGCTCCTCCTTCCTCATGCCCTGGATGATGGCCGTCAGGATCTGGTTGGCATTGTCCTGAAGGTGCTCTGGGTCCTGAGGGTGAGCAAGGGAAGGTTAGAGCAGGAAACAGCGCTTCAGCAAGAGTGTGTGTGTGTGTGTGTGTGTGTGGACGCACGATGTCCTGGCAGATGTATCCGATGGCCTCCAGCGTGGACTCCTTCATGTGCTCTGTGCTGCTGGGGTCCGTCACATTGGCCACCAGCTGAGGGATGAGCTCGGGCCACTGGTTAACTGGGATCTCCGCACACGCGATCCCAGCCACACACTGGGAGGCTGAGCTGGGCCGATAGGTCTCCGTCCCCAGAGTCTGCAGCACCTACAGCGGACACACATTCATCAACACTGATCGTCACACGTTCATCCTCCTATCAGACAAGCTAGATTCAAATTTAAATACTATTAACGTTCATTCTATTTTTAATAAATAAATGCAGCCTTGGTGAGCACACGACGCTTTCAGGAACATGCGGGGGGGGAAGGTTTGGGAACCACTGAATTACACTAAAAACATTCCACAACTTAAATGATAAAGACAAACATTCAAAAGTATGGCCTTAATGTAGTGCTAAAATATAATATAAAGCTATCATGAGAGGATAAATATCAGTCATACGATCAGACATCCAAAATAAAAGTTTGTGTTTACGAAATATTTGCATGTATATACATTTATATAATCTATAATTATATATATATAAAAATAATAATTTTTTCTTAAATATATACATGCTTGTGTGTGTATTTATATATAAATAATAATTAACAGAGTACACACACAAATATTATGTAAACACAAACTTTTATTTTGGATGCGATTAATCGCAATTAATCTTTTGACAGCCCTAATATTTATACATCACATATTACGCAAACAAACTTTTATTTTTTTTGGATGATTGTTTGTACTGTATAATTATGTATTTATTTAAAAAAATATTTGCATGTATAATAATATATAAATATATATATTATTTTATATATACACATTTTTCTTAAATCAATACATGCATGTGTGTATTCAAATATACATAATTATTAGCGTTGGGAATCGTTCACATTTTAACCAGTATCCACCGTTACTTTTGGGATGTTTACATCAATAACTGTAAAGAACCTGCAAGTCATTTATAGATGAGTTATTGACATTATGCCAGAGCTGCCCTGCTCTCTGTGATGCTTGATTACTGTAATATTTACTAGTGAATAGTGGACTGCTATTTTTCTTCTTTTTAATTTCATTTCTATGAAAAGATTTCCCATAAATTATGTGTTATGTATTGTCTGGTAATCAAATTAAGACATTAATTTAATTTCTCTTTTAATTTAGGATTAAACTTTTTTTGTCAAACAAAGCTTTAAACGGTTAAAATTAAAACATGAAGAAAAATTGTAATTTATAAAAACTTTAAAAATAAATAAAGTTGATCATTTATTATTATTACATTGATCTCTATCTAAATTCTACTGTACAACAGTGATTTATTTGTCAAGTCAGCCGGACTTTTATTGTGACGGGTTGCCATGAATTAGAGTGTGTGTGTTTATGCCGGTGTTTTTCCTCAATGAAGCGGTGAAATGCTGATGAAGTGTGTTAGCTGTGTTAGTGAAGTGAGTCGATTCAGCGGTTTGGATCGCAAAATTTCAGCAGTTTGGCGGGTTGACATGATCATGAATCGACTCACTGATTCATAACGCTCTGAACCGCTGAATCGACTCACTGATTCATAACGCTCCGAACCGCTGAATCGACTCACTGACTCATAACGCTCTGAACCGCTGAATCGACTCACTGATTCATAACGCTCCGAACCGCTGAATCGACTCACTGACTCATAACGCTCTGAACCGCTGAATCGACTCACTGATTCATAACGCTCCGAACCGCTGAATCGACTCACTGACTCATAACGCTCTGAACCGCTGAATCGACTCACTGATTCATAACGCTCCGAACCGCTGAATCGACTCACTGATTCATAACGCTCTGAACCGCTGAATCGACTCACTGATTCATAACGCTCCGAACCGCTGAATCGACTCACTGACTCATAACGCTCTGAACCACTGAATCGACTCACTGACTCATAACGCTCTGAACCGCTGAATCGACTCACTGATTCATAACGCTCTGAACCGCTGAATCGACTCACTGATTCATAACGCTCCGAACCGCTGAATCGACTCACTGACTCATAACGCTCTGAACCGCTGAATCGACTCACTGACTCATAACGCTCTGAACCACTGAATCGACTCACTGACTCATAACGCTCTGAACCACTGAATCAACTCACTGATTCATAACTCTCTGAACCGCTGAATCGACTCACTGACTCAACGCTTCGAAGCTTCATGAGGCCGTGTTTTGAAATCGTCATCACTATATAAGTCGTTATTTTGCGTTTTTTGTGCACAGAAACTATTCTCGTCTTCATAAAGTTATTGTAGAGCCGCTGTAGTGAGATGGACTTTGTAACTTTAGTCTTTAGTGTCTTTTAAGTATGGGGGTAGATTTGTTGCATTATTCCAAACAAATAGATTGTTATCCACAAATAAATGTAAAGAGATTCACAAAAATGAAATAAATTCACAAATAAATAGAATGAGATCCACAAATATATGCAGGAGTTTCACAAAAATGAATTAGATTCACAAATAAATACAATGACATTTGTGAATAAAAAAAATATCCACACATATGTTTTTATGTCACAAACACAACTCTGCCCTGCATTCATTTGTGAATCTCTTCCTGTGCATTTGTGAATCTCTTCCTGTGCATTTGTGGATCGTTTCTTGCACATTTGTAAATCGCAGCACAGCGCGTGGATTTTGAAACATTTCTAGCGTCTACACTCAAACAAATCCACAAATAGGTAGACTCCACCCACCGTCTACTTGAGCCAATCATATAACGGCCATATTGTGCTGACCAATCGTAGCACATTCTCGCTCCAACCAATCACGTTTTGGCCAGAGCCGTTAGTTACCACTCCCATAGACTTAAAGAGTTATGAGTTTATGACATTAGTTGACCTCTCAGGAATTTTGATAGAAGATGTATTTTGTGAAGCACGTTAGAGGTAATGTTTAGTGTTATATAATATATCGTTAGACTTCAGTTAGATAACGTGAGCACCACTGCAACAGCTACTATATCCAGATGCTATCTGTCATTTCAACAGTTTTTAGATTCTCTGAGATCTTTCAGTCAAAAGCGTCTGAGAGCTCCGTGAACCGTGACCGCGCGTGCCGCTGGGAGATGAGAGCAGGTCGTTTTTCAACGCCTCTGACTTTACTCATTAGTGCCACACCACTTTTTATTGTTTGAATTTCGTTTTAAAACTTAAAAAAATGTAAACGCTTAGACTTTGTTTCATATCAAAAGCAGGTTTGGCAATTTGAGAGCGAGAGACGCGCATGAGTGACAGAGAGACGGAGGAAGAGCAGGGAAAGGAAATGCAGCTGAACGTTTTAAATAGCGTTAAAAAAAAGTTAGTCTATGTGTGGGAAACACTGTGATTGGTTATTATTTTCAACAGAAATGCCCGTGATTGACTACAATACTCAACGATGTAATATCATGTTGTACTGTCATGACCCAAATAAAATGACCCGATCACTCAAAAAAAGATTAACGTTGTCTTTTCTTTATCTCTCCCCAGAATAAAATGCTACTGTAAAGCCTAATCGAAGTCAATGCACATATTGTGTTAATATTCGACAGAAATCGCTGCAAATACAGTGAAAATGCTGTCTATCCTGCTAAATCCTATTAAAACAGACTGACAGCGCGGAGATGTTTAGAACTAGTGAGAGCTCTATGGCTGTAGTCGGCACAATATGGCCGTTATATGATTGGCTCAAGTAGACGGTGGGTGGAGTCTACCTATTTGTGGATTTGTTTGAGTGTAGACGCTAGAAATGTTTCAAAATCCACGCGCTGTGCTGCGATTTACAAATGTGCAAGAAGCGATCCACAAATGCAGAGGAAGAGATTCACAAATGCACAGGAAGAGATTCACAAATGAATGCAGGGCAGAGTTGTGTTTGTGACATAAAAACATATGTGTGGATATTTTTTTTATTCACAAATGTCATTGTATTTATTTGTGAATCTAATTCATTTTTGTGAAACTCCTGCATATATTTGTGGATCTCATTCTATTTATTTGTGAATTTATTTCATTTTTGTGAATCTCTTTACATTTATTTGTGGATAACAATCTATTTGTTTGGAATAATGCAACAAATCTACCCCCATATTTAAGGGTCTTGAGAGTGTAAAGTTGAGCCAATGGAGGCCTTTCAGAGCATCAGCTTTACACTAAAATATCTTCATTTGTGTCTGAAGATGAACGGAGGTCTGACGGGTGTCCAACCACATGAGGCTCAGTCATTAATGACACCATTTACAGTTTTGGCTGAACTAACCCTTTAAGCGACTGAAAGCTCACTGATTCATAACTCTCTGAACCGCTGAATCGACTCACTGACTCAACGCTTCGAAGCTTCATGAGGCCGTGTTTTGAAATCGTCATCACTATATAAGTCGTTATTTTGCGTTTTTTGTGCACAGAAACTATTCTCGTCTTCATAAAGTTATTGTAGAGCCGCTGTAGTGAGATGGACTTTGTAACTTTAGTCTTTAGTGTCTTTTAAGGGTCTTGAGAGTGTAAAGTTGAGCCAATGGAGGCCTTTCAGAGCATCAGCTTTACACTAAAATATCTTCATTTGTGTCTGAAGATGAACGGAGGTCTGACGGGTGTCCAACCACATGAGGGTAAGTTATTAATGACACATTCTGTGATGTAGTGCTTTTATTCTATTTCATCTAACCGAAGTTTTTGCAAGTTCCCGCAATTTTAATGCATAAATATCCCGCATTTTTAAAGAAAACATGCTGAAAAAATCAAGGACTTTTGCCCGCAACAAATCACACAAAAAGGCGCATTTTTCTGGAAGGACTGACCATATGCTAATCTCAGGCACTGTTTGCTGAACTCTAAACACATCCTGAGGCTGTTGGTGAAGGACACACACACACACACACTCCTTACGTAGTTCTTGATCTCCCTGCGGGCGCTGCTGTCGATGGCCAGCCATCTCTGCTGGTACTGGGTCTTCACGTCCGGGTCTTTGGAGGTCAGCGAGTTCTTGACCTGCAGCCCGGCTGCGACCCGAGCCACTTGCGTGTTCCCCGGGTTGGCCAACACTTTGGACAGCTCCACCAGGAAGGTCGGCTGAAACAGAGATGATGGGGTAAGATGAGCCAGAGCAAACCAACACTGACAACATCCCCAACGGGACCCTTTATTCGTGAGGGTTTGGGTTAGACAGGAAATAAGAGAGGAGTCAAAGGTCAGGGGGTGTAGTAGTGTGTGTGTGTGTGTGTGTGTGTAGTTTCATCACCAGGTTCTCGATGGCCGCCTGCTCCAGGAACTTCTGCGCCGCTTCCAGCTCATTCCGATCTGAAAATCACGGAGAAACTCATGATCAATCACCGTGAGGCATCACTCTCCCGCCAAACCCTCCACGCACGCGCGCGGTAATCTCGCCTCACACGGAACCGAACCGCCACTCGCTCCTATTCCCTCATTCCGCTGGTGCTGGAGAGCCCAAATGGCGGACACTAGAGCCGAGCTTAAACTCACAAACTTTCTGAAGCAGATAGCAATGACCGAGTGTTAGCCATGCTAGCGCTAGCCACTTCCTGACTAGCATGCTAACCCGCTAATAACTTTACCAAGACTGCCCTGCGCGCGCGACCACCAGCACCTGAGCGGGAATATGAGCGAGAGCGTCGCGTTATTACACATATAATAATAATCAACAGATCTGGCCCCGCGCGCGCGTGAGACTCGAGTCGCCTCACAGGCCGGCAAACGCTCGCGCGAGCTTTGACGGCTGACACGCGCGTTTGCTGACGGCCTCGACAGTCTTTAGAGATAAAGTTCAGCTTTATGTGTTTAAACAGCCGTTCACACAACATGGGCAAGCGTCGCGAGGCCTTCGCTGCATTAGCCGCCCGCTAACACACACACACACACACACACACACACACACACAAACCCTTCACTCTATGAAAAACTACACACATGTGAATCAAGCGCGTGCGGGCGAGGCTCGCGTACCTGGAGACACGGTTTTCTCGAGGATTGTGATCAGCTCCATCCTGACGCGCGCCAACGCGACGAGATCTGCAGTGACGGGAACGGGTGGAATCGGTCGTGTAGAGTCAGAATCGCGTCCACGCCTAATAACGAGGACGAGCAGTTCTCGCGGTTAACCGCTTCTTCTCATCAGCCGCTGTCGCGAGGAAAAGGCCGCGCGGAACTCCCGCCTGCGCAACGATATCACGCGCTGACGTCACTGTCTCCGCCCATGCGCAACGTCATGACGCTCGCGCTGCTGTGTCACAGGCCCCGTTCTCTGAACACACGCGTTCTACTAAACCTTACACAAGTTCAACTACAACACAGTTTACACACAACGACTTTACTCTAATGGTGTGATCATATCCAACTGCACAATATAAGCCAGTTCAGAACAGGTGGAGGAAGAGTGTGTGAGAGGATGAAGAGTGTGTGTGAGAGGAGGAAGAGTGTGTGTGAGAGGAGGAAGAGTGTGTGTGAGAGGATGAAGAGTGTGTGAGAGGATGAAGAGTGTGTGTGAGAGGAGGAAGAGTGTGTGTGAGAGGATGAAGTGTGTGTGAGAGGATGAAGAGTGTGTGTGAGAGGAGGAAGAGTGTGTGTAAGAGGAGGAAGAGTGTGTGTGAGAGGAGGAAGAGTGTGTGTGTGAGAGGAGGAAGAGTGTGTGTAAGAGGAGGAAGAGTGTTTGTGAGAGGATGAAGTGTGTGTGAGAGGAGGAAGAGTGTGTGTGAGAGGAGGAAGAGTGTGTGAGATGAGAGGAGGAAGAGTGTGTGAGAGGAGGAAGAGTGTGTGTGAGGAGGAAGAGTGTGTGAGAGGAGGAAGAGTGTGTGTAAGAGGAGGAAGAGTGTGTGTGAGAGGAGGAAGAGTGTGTGTGAGAGGAGGAAGAGTGTGTGTGAGAGAGGAGGAAGAGTGTTTGTGAGAGGAGGAAGAGTGTGTGTGAGAGGAGGAAGAGTGTGTGTGTAAGAGGAGGAAGAGTGTGTGTGAGAGGAGGAAGAGTGTGTGTGAGAGGATGAAGAGTGTGTGTAAGAGGAGGAAGAGTGTGTGTGAGAGGAGGAAGAGTGTGTGAGAGGAGGAAGAGTGTTTGTGAGAGGATGAAGAGTGTGTGTAAGAGGAGGAAGAGTGTGTGTGAGAGGAGGAAGAGTGTGTGTGAGAGGAGGAAGAGTGTGTGTGAGAGGAGGAAGAGTGTGTGTAAGAGGAGGAAGAGTGTGTGTGAGAGGAGGAAGAGTGTGTGTGTGAGAGGAGGAAGAGTGTGTGTAAGAGGAGGAAGAGTGTTTGTGAGAGGATGAAGAGTGTGTGTAAGAGGAGGAAGAGTGTGTGTATGAGGAGGAAGAGTGTGTGTAAGAGGAGGAAGAGTGTGTGTGAGAGGAGGAAGAGTGTGTGTAAGAGGATGAAGAGTGTGTGTGAGAGGAGGAAGAGTGTGTGTGAGAGGAGGAAGAGTGTGTGTGAGAGAGGAGGAAGAGTGTGTGTGAGAGGAGGAAGAGTGTGTGTGAGAGAGGAGGAAGAGTGTGTGTGAGAGGAGGAAGAGTGTGTGAGAGGAGGAAGAGTGTTTGTGAGAGGATGAAGAGTGTGTGTAAGAGGAGGAAGAGTGTGTGTGAGAGGAGGAAGAGTGTGTGTGAGAGGAGGAAGAGTGTGTGTGAGAGGAGGAAGAGTGTGTGAGAGGAGGAAGAGTGTGTGTGAGAGGAGGAAGAGTGTGTGAGAGGAGGAAGAGTGTGTGTGAGGAGGAAGAGTGTGTGAGAGGAGGAAGAGTGTGTGTAAGAGGAGGAAGAGTGTGTGTGAGAGGAGGAAGAGTGTGTGTGAGAGGAGGAAGAGTGTGTGTGAGAGAGGAGGAAGAGTGTGTGTGTGAGAGGAGGAAGAGTGTGTGTGAGAGGAGGAAGAGTGTGTGTGAGAGGAGGAAGAGTGTGTGTGAGAGGAGGAAGAGTGTGTGTGAGAGGAGGAAGAGTGTGTGTGAGAGGAGGAAGAGTGTGTGTGAGAGAGGAGGAAGAGTGTGTGTGAGAGGAGGAAGAGTGTGTGTGAGAGAGGAGGAAGAGTGTGTGTGAGAGGAGGAAGAGTGTGTGAGAGGAGGAAGAGTGTTTGTGAGAGGATGAAGAGTGTGTGTAAGAGGAGGAAGAGTGTGTGTGAGAGGAGGAAGAGTGTGTGTGAGAGGAGGAAGAGTGTGTGTGAGAGGAGGAAGAGTGTGTGTAAGAGGATGAAGAGTGTGTGTGAGAGGAGGAAGAGTGTGTGTGAGAGGAGGAAGAGTGTGTGTGTGAGAGGAGGAAGAGTGTGTGTAAGAGGAGGAAGAGTGTTTGTGTGTGTAAGAGGAGGAAGAGTGTTTGTGAGAGGATGAAGAGTGTGTGTAAGAGGAGGAAGAGTGTGTGTGAGAGAGGAGGAAGAGTGTGTGTGAGAGGAGGAAGAGTGTGTGTATGAGGAGGAAGAGTGTGTGTAAGAGGAGGAAGAGTGTGTGTGAGAGGAGGAAGAGTGTGTGTGAGAGGAGGAAGAGTGTGTGTGAGAGGAGGAAGAGTGTGTGAGAGGATGAAGAGTGTGTGTGAGAGGAGGAAGAGTGTGTGTAAGAGGAGGAAGAGTGTGTGTGAGAGGAGGAAGAGTGTGTGTGAGAGGAGGAAGAGTGTTTGTGAGAGGAGAAAGAGTGTGTGTGAGAGGAGGAAGAGTGTTTGTGAGAGGAGGAAGAGTGTGTGTATGAGGAGGAAGAGTGTGTGTAAGAGGAGGAAGAGTGTGTGTGAGAGGAGGAAGAGTGTGTGTGAGAGGAGGAAGAGTGTGTGTGAGAGGAGGAAGAGTGTGTGAGAGGATGAAGAGTGTGTGTGAGAGGAGGAAGAGTGTGTGTAAGAGGAGGAAGAGTGTGTGTGAGAGGAGGAAGAGTGTGTGTGAGAGGAGGAAGAGTGTGTGAGAGGAGGAAGAGTGTGTGTGAGAGGAGGAAGAGTGTGTGAGAGGAGGAAGAGTGTTTGTGAGGAGGAAGAGTGTGTGTAAGAGGAGGAAGAGTGTGTGTGAGAGGAGGAAGAGTGTGTGTGAGAGGAGGAAGAGTGTGTGTGAGAGGAGGAAGAGTGTGTGAGAGAGGAGGAAGAGTGTGTGTAAGAGGAGGAAGAGTGTGTGTGAGAGGAGGAAGAGTGTGTGTGAGAGGAGGAAGAGTGTGTGAGAGAGGAGGAAGAGTGTGTGTGAGAGGAGGAAGAGTGTGTGTGAGAGGAGGAAGAGTGTGTGTGAGAGGAGGAAGAGTGTGTGTGAGAGGAGGAAGAGTGTGTGTGAGAGGAGGAAGAGTGTGTGAGAGAGGAGGAAGAGTGTGTGTAAGAGGAGGAAGAGTGTGTGTGAGAGGAGGAAGAGTGTGTGAGAGAGGAGGAAGAGTGTGTGTGAGAGGAGGAAGAGTGTGTGTGAGAGGAGGAAGAGTGTGTGTAAGAGGAGGAAGAGTGTGTGTGAGAGGAGGAAGAGTGTGTAAGAGGATGAAGAGTGTGTGTAAGAGGAGGAAGAGTGTGTGTGAGAGGAGGAAGAGTGTGTGTGAGAGGAGGAAGAGTGTGTGTGAGAGGAGGAAGAGTGTGTGAGAGGAGGAAGAGTGTGTGTGAGAGGAGGAAGAGTGTGTGTGAGAGGATGAAGAGTGTGTGTGAGAGGAGGAAGAGTGTGTGTGAGAGGAGGAAGAGTGTGTGTGAGAGGAGGAAGAGTGTGTGTGAGAGGAGGAAGAGTGTGTGTAAGAGGAGGAAGAGTGTGTGTGAGAGGAGGAAGAGTGTGTGAGAGGAGGAAGAGTGTGTGAGAGGAGGAAGAGTGTGTGTGAGAGGAGGAAGAGTGTGTGTGAGAGGAGGAAGAGTGTGTGTGAGAGGAGGAAGAGTGTGTGTGAGAGGAGGAAGAGTGTGTGTGAGAGAGGAGGAAGAGTGTGTGTGAGAGGAGGAAGAGTGTGTGTGAGAGAGGAGGAAGAGTGTGTGTGAGAGGAGGAAGAGTGTGTGAGAGGAGGAAGAGTGTTTGTGAGAGGATGAAGAGTGTGTGTAAGAGGAGGAAGAGTGTGTGTGAGAGGAGGAAGAGTGTGTGTGAGAGGAGGAAGAGTGTGTGTGAGAGGAGGAAGAGTGTGTGTAAGAGGATGAAGAGTGTGTGTGAGAGGAGGAAGAGTGTGTGTGAGAGGAGGAAGAGTGTGTGTGTGAGAGGAGGAAGAGTGTGTGTGTAAGAGGAGGAAGAGTGTTTGTGAGAGGATGAAGAGTGTGTGTAAGAGGAGGAAGAGTGTGTGTATGAGGAGGAAGAGTGTGTGTAAGAGGAGGAAGAGTGTGTGTGAGAGGAGGAAGAGTGTGTGTGAGAGGAGGAAGAGTGTGTGTGAGAGGAGGAAGAGTGTG
>NC_137104.1:167342-189842 GCF_949357685.1 Gobio gobio
GAGGAGAGTGTGTGTAAGAGGAGGAAGAGTGTGTGTGAGAGGAGGAAGAGTGTGTGTAAGAGGAGGAAGAGTGTGTGAGAGGAGGAAGAGTGTGTGTGAGAGGAGGAAGAGTGTTTGTGAGAGGAGGAAGAGTGTGTGTGAGAGGAGGAAGAGTGTTTGTGAGAGGAGGAAGAGTGTGTGTAAGAGGAGGAAGAGTGTGTGTGAGAGGAGAAAGAGTGTGTGTGAGAGGAGGAAGAGTGTGTGAGAGGAGGAAGAGTGTGTGTGAGAGGAGGAAGAGTGTGTGTTAGGAGGAAGAGTGTGTGTAAGAGGAGGAAGAGTGTGTGTGAGAGGAGGAAGAGTGTGTGTAAGAGGAGGAAGAGTGTGTGAGAGGAGGAAGAGTGTGTGTGAGAGGAGGAAGAGTGTGTGTGAGAGGAGGAAGAGTGTGTGTGAGAGGAGGAAGAGTGTGTGTAAGAGGAGGAAGAGTGTGTGAGAGGAGGAAGAGTGTGTGTGAGAGGAGGAAGAGTGTGTGTTAGGAGGAAGAGTGTGTGTAAGAGGAGGAAGAGTGTGTGTGAGAGGAGGAAGAGTGTGTGTAAGAGGAGGAAGAGTGTGTGAGAGGAGGAAGAGTGTGTGTGAGAGGAGGAAGAGTGTTTGTGAGAGGAGGAAGAGTGTGTGTAAGAGGAGGAAGAGTGTGTGTGAGAGGAGAAAGAGTGTGTGTGTGAGAGGATGAAGAGTGTGTGTAAGAGGAGGAAGAGTGTGTGAGAGGATGAAGAGTGTGTGAGAGGAGGAAGAGTGTGTGTAAGAGGAGGAAGAGTGTGTGTAAGAGGAGGAAGAGTGTGTGTGAGAGGAGGAAGAGTGTGTGTGAGGAGGAAGAGTGTGTGAGAGGAGGAAGAGTGTGTGTGAGAGGAGGAAGAGTGTGTGTGAGAGGAGGAAGAGTGTGTGAGAGGAGGAAGAGTGTGTGTAAGAGGAGGAAGAGTGTGTGTGAGAGGAGGAAGAGTGTGTGAGAGGAGGAAGAGTGTGTGTGAGAGGAGGAAGAGTGTGTGTAAGAGGAGGAAGAGTGTGTGTGAGAGGAGGAAGAGTGTGTGTGAGAGGAGGAAGAGTGTGTGTGAGAGGAGGAAGAGTGTGTGTAAGAGGAGGAAGAGTGTGTGTGAGAGGAGGAAGAGTGTGTGTGAGAGGAGGAAGAGTGTGTGTGAGAGGAGGAAGAGTGTGTGTGAGAGGAGGAAGAGTGAGAGGAGGAAGAGTGTGTGTAAGAGGAGGAAGAGTGTGTGTGAGAGGAGGAAGAGTGTGTGTAAGAGGAGGAAGAGTGTGTGTGAGAGGAGGAAGAGTGTGAGAGGAGGAAGAGTGTGTGTAAGAGGAGGAAGAGTGTGTGTGAGAGGAGGAAGAGTGTGTGTGAGAGGAGGAAGAGTGTGTGTGAGAGGAGGAAGAGTGTGTGTGAGAGGAGGAAGAGTGTGTGTGAGAGGAGGAAGAGTGTGTGTGAGAGGAGGAAGAGTGTGTGTAAGAGGAGGAAGAGTGTGTGTGAGAGGAGGAAGAGTGAGAGGAGGAAGAGTGTGTGTAAGAGGAGGAAGAGTGTGTGTGAGAGGAGGAAGAGTGTGTGTAAGAGGAGGAAGAGTGTGTGTGAGAGGAGGAAGAGTGTGTGTGAGAGGAGGAAGAGTGTGTGTGAGAGGATGAAGAGTGTGTGTGAGAGGAGGAAGAGTGTGTGTGAGAGGATGAAGAGTGTGTGTGTAAGAGGAGGAAGAGTGTGTGTGAGAGGAGGAAGAGTGTGTGAGAGGAGGAAGAGTGTGTGTGAGAGGAGGAAGAGTGTGTGTGAGAGGAGGAAGAGTGTGTGTGAGAGGAGGAAGAGTGTGTGAGAGGAGGAAGAGTGTGTGTGAGAGGAGGAAGAGTGTGTGTGAGAGGAGGAAGAGTGTGTGAGAGGAGGAAGAGTGTGTGTAAGAGGAGGAAGAGTGTGTGTGAGAGGAGGAAGAGTGTGTGTAGAGGAGGAAGAGTGTGTGTGAGAGGAGAAGAGTGTGTGTGAGAGGAGGAAGAGTGTTTGTGAGAGGAGGAAGAGTGTGTGTGAGAGGAGGAAGAGTGTGTGTGAGAGGAGGAAGAGTGTGTGTAAGAGGAGGAAGAGTGTGTGTGAGAGGAGGAAGAGTGTGTGTAAGAGGAGGAAGAGTGTGTGTGTGAGAGGATGAAGAGTGTGTGTGTAAGAGGAGGAAGAGTGTGTGAGAGGAGGAAGAGTGTGTGTGAGAGGAGGAAGAGTGTGTGTAAGAGGAGGAAGAGTGTGTGAGAGGAGGAAGAGTGTGTGTGAGAGGAGGTAGAGTGTGTGTGGGAGGAAGAGTGTGTGTGAGAGGAGGAGAGTGTGTGTGAGAGGAGGAAGAGTGTGTGTGAGAGGAGGAAGAGTGTGTGTAAGAGGAGGAAGAGTGTGTGTGAGAGGAGGAAGAGTGTGTGTGAGAGGAGGAAGAGTGTGTGTGAGAGGATGAAGAGTGTGTGTAAGAGGAGGAAGAGTGTGTGAGAGGATGAAGAGTGTGTGAGAGGAGGAAGAGTGTGTGTAAGAGGAGGAAGAGTGTGTGTAAGAGGAGGAAGAGTGTGTGTGAGAGGAGGAAGAGTGTGTGTGAGGAGGAAGAGTGTGTGAGAGGAGGAAGAGTGTGTGTGAGAGGAGGAAGAGTGTGTGTGAGAGGAGGAAGAGTGTGTGAGAGGAGGAAGAGTGTGTGTGAGAGGAGGAAGAGTGTGTGTGAGAGGAGGAAGAGTGTGTGAGAGGAGGAAGAGTGTGTGTAAGAGGAGGAAGAGTGTGTGTAAGAGGAGGAAGAGTGTGTGAGAGGAGGAAGAGTGTGTGTAAGAGGAGGAAGAGTGTGTGTGAGAGGAGGAAGAGTGTGTGTGAGAGGAGGAAGAGTGTGTGTGAGAGGAGGAAGAGTGTGTGTAAGAGGAGGAAGAGTGTGTGTGAGAGGAGGAAGAGTGAGAGGAGGAAGAGTGTGTGTAAGAGGAGGAAGAGTGTGTGTGAGAGGAGGAAGAGTGTGTGTAAGAGGAGGAAGAGTGTGTGTGAGAGGAGGAAGAGTGTGTGTGAGAGGAGGAAGAGTGTGTGTGTGAGAGGAGGAAGAGTGTGTGTGAGAGGAGGAAGAGTGTGTGTGAGAGGATGAAGAGTGTGTGTGAGAGGAGGAAGAGTGTGTGTGAGAGGATGAAGAGTGTGTGTGTAAGAGGAGGAAGAGTGTGTGTGAGAGGAGGAAGAGTGTGTGTGAGAGGAGGAAGAGTGTGTGTGAGAGGAGGAAGAGTGTGTGTGTGAGAGGAGGAAGAGTGTGTGTGTGAGAGGAGGAAGAGTGTGTGTGTGAGAGGAGGAAGAGTGTGTGTGTGTGAGAGGAGGAAGAGTGTGAGAGAGGAGGAAGAGTGTGTGTGTGAGGAGGAAGAGTGTGTGTGAGAGGAGGAAGAGTGTGAGAGAGGAGGAAGAGTGTGTGTGAGAGGAGGAAGAGTGTGTGTGAGAGGAGGAAGAGTGTGTGTGTGAGGAGGAAGAGTGTGTGTGAGAGGAGGAAGAGTGTGTGTGAGAGGAGGAAGAGTGTGTGTGAGAGGAGGAAGAGTGTGTGTGTGAGGAGGAAGAGTGTGTGTGAGAGGAGGAAGAGTGTGTGTGTAAGAGGAGGAAGAGTGTGTGTGAGAGGAGGAAGAGTGTGTGTGAGAGGAGGAAGAGTGTGTGTGAGAGGAGGAAGAGTGTGTGTGTAAGAGGAGGAAGAGTGTGTGTGAGAGGAGGAAGAGTGTGTGTGAGAGGAGGAAGAGTGTGTGTGAGAGGAGGAAGAGTGTGTGTGAGAGGAGGAAGAGTGTGTGTGAGAGGAGGAAGAGTGTGTGTGTGAGGAGGAAGAGTGTGTGTGAGAGGAGGAAGAGTGTGTGTGTAAGAGGAGGAAGAGTGTGTGTGAGAGGAGGAAGAGTGTGTGTGAGAGGAGGAAGAGTGTGTGTGAGAGGAGGAAGAGTGTGTGTAAGAGGAGGAAGAGTGTATGTGAGAGGAGGAAGAGTGTGTGTGAGAGGAGGAAGAGTGTGTGTGAGAGGAGGAAGAGTGTGTGTGAGAGGAGGAAGAGTGTGTGAGAGAGGAGGAAGAGTGTGTGTGAGAGGAGGAAGAGTGTGTGTGAGAGGAGGAAGAGTGTGTGAGAGAGGAGGAAGAGTGTGTGTGAGAGGAGGAAGAGTGTGTGTGAGAGGAGGAAGAGTGTGTGTGAGAGGAGGAAGAGTGTGTGTGTGAGGAGGAAGAGTGTGTGTGAGAGGAGGAAGAGTGTGTGTGAGAGGAGGAAGAGTGTGTGTGAGAGGAGGAAGAGTGTGTGTGAGAGGAGGAAGAGTGTGTGTGAGAGGAGGAGAGTGTGTGTGAGAGGAGGAAGAGTGTGTGTGAGAGGAGGAAGAGTGTGTGTGAGAGGAGGAACAGTGTGTGTGAGAGGAGGAAGAGTGTGTGAGAGGAGGAAGAGTGTGTGTGAGAGGAGGAAGAGTGTGTGTGAGAGGAGGAAGAGTGTTTGTGAGAGGAGGAAGAGTGTGTGTGAGAGGAGGAAGAGTGTGTGTGAGAGGAGGAAGAGTGTGTGTGAGAGGAGGAAGAGTGTGTGTGAGAGGAGGAAGAGTGTGTGAGAGGAGGAAGAGTGTGTGTGAGAGGAGGAAGAGTGTGTGCTGCTGCTGATTTTCTTCAGCTGCTAGATTCCATCAACCTACGACAACATGTTGATGTCCCCACACATTGCAGGGACACACACTTGATCTGGTCATCTCTAACTCATCCCACAGGTTTACGATCTTGGTGTTTCAGATCACAAAGTCGTGTCAATGGAGCTGCCCTTCCCCCCCACCCACACCAAAGTGACAGATCCAGTTCAGGAAAATAAACAACATTAATGCAGATGCCCTGGCCCTGGACCTTCAACTTCTCTCGTCTGCCTCTACTGACTTCCCTTCTGTTCTACAGCCAGAGCCTGAGCAATCTCCTGGACCTCCACTTTAACATCCAGGGCCTCATTTATAAAACTTTGCGTAGGATTTGCGTCAGAAGTGGCGTACGGATGAAACATAGGACGTGCGTACGCACAGAAATATTCAGATTTATAAAACCGTGCGCACGCACATCTTACGCAGTTTTCCCTTAATAAATCACAATCAATTCTAAATGTAGTGCAGCTTTTGCGGCTTCATGTCACGCCCATAGTTGCCCATAAATAGTCCGTGAAACGCCCACAAGTTAATATTCATCGATTGCGAAATCATGGCAAACACAGAGAGGAAATTAAAAAAACGTTTAAAAAAAAGTTCTCTTTCATCATCTCGTGTTCGAGATCCACCTATGGGAAGGGCATCCGCACCTGACCTCGGCAGAAGCATCCAATTGCACCAAGTCTGGCAAGACAGACAGGAGCGCGCAGCCAATGCCCGGTTAGGCCCCGCCCCTTACCTGCGGGCATATATAGCCTGCACGCGCTACTGTACTCCAGTTGACATTCGCTTCTCGCGATCTCTGCGTGTACACAGCTCGGTTGAATTGACGCTGCTCACTAACTGTCTGCAGGAGGAAATATCCTTTCGATCAGCCTCCGCCAGGCGTGACAGTTTTCTATTCCGCCAGATTGTCTGTGTCTGCTCTCGGAGCCGCCCACGCTCTCTCACGTTTTCCTGTCCCACGGATTTCTCTACGTTTTTCGCCGGTATGTCGCTCTCTATCCCTGCTTCCTCTGCCACCAGCTTGTCACGGGCCTGCCCGGCCGCGTGTGGTGCGCTTATCGCCGCTGAGGACCTTCACCCGTTCTGCGTGGTTTGCTTGGGCCTCAAGCACGCGGAAGAGGCCTTGGAGAATCTGGAGAACTGCAGCCACTGCCTCGTGCTGCCTAGGAAACTCCTGCGACGCCGCCTTAAAGTCGCTGCTACCCAGTGCGGCGAGCTCGACTTTTCGGATTCGGACGTGGGACACGGTGACGACAGCGGGCCAGCGGGGGCCTCCCGGGACGCGACTGCTCTTGTTTGGGCTGACCAGCCTAACTCTAAGTTCCCCGAAGAGGACATCTTCGTGGGCAACCTCCCGCTCATCGACGAACCGGCCGGGTCCGGTGACGACGACGACGCGGGCCTTCTCGGGGTCTCCGAGGACGAGGATGCCATCCCGCCCTCTGGTATTCCCTAGGCCAGCGTCCCCGCGGCCTCAATATTGAGTGGCCGGCTCCACAGAGCGCCACCGACCAGGAGAGAGACATTCATGATGGGAAAGTGTTGGGAGCGCCTCCTGGCCCAAGGAAGCAACTCTTTCCCGCCGTTCCAGCATGTGCTAAGCACATGAAACATTACTGGAAGGATCCGCTCGACTTCAAACACGGTCTCGCGGGCCTGGAGGTTAAAGACATGGCGGCTCTGGGCATGGGTGAGCCGCCCGCTATAGAGCCCTCTATCGCCAGGCACCTCATTCCAGCCCAGGGAGGGCTGCTCGCCCCCCTAAACCGGTTCTTCCTAGTAAGATGGACCGTGTGCACCAGGCCGCCTACAAATCATCGGCCTTGGCTGTTAGAGCCCTTAACGTCTCTTCGCTCCTTTCTGCCTACCAGGCGGAAATCCTAGAAGACCTGGGCCAACAGCTCGACAAGGGATCTCCCTCCCCTTCACTATGGAAGGAGATCATCACGGTGAACGATCTCGTCCTCCGCAACGCTCGTCAGGCCGTCCAAGCCTGCGGGCGCTCCATGGCGAAATACAATTTCAGAATGTTAACTCATGGATCGCTCGCCCGCGCCATAAAACAGAACGACTGGTTCACATCGGTCGACCTGAAAGATGCTTTTTTCCACATAAGCATTATCCACCACACAGGAAGTTTCTTCGTTTCGCCCATCAAGGCGTCTGTTACGAATTCACGGTCCTGCCATTTGGTTTGAGTCTAAGCCCACGGTCCTTCTGTCTGTGCGCGGAAGCGGGCTTGACTCCCCTGAGAATGTCTGGTCTACGGATTTTGACATACATAGACGATTGGCTCATCATAGCCGACTCGAAGGAAAAGGTGTTGCAGGACACCTGCCGTGTGCTCGCGCACATCACATCCCTGGGCTTCAGGGTGAATGTGAACAAAAGCAATTTTGCACCCAGCCAGAATGTGATCTTCTTGGGCCTGGAGCTGAACTCAGTCTCCATGCGAGCGCGTCTCTCTCAGGAGCGTGTTCTCTCTCTGATGAACTGTCTATCGCAGTTCAGGGAGGGGGCGAAGGTGCAATATCGCACATGCCTCAGACTACAGGGTCTTATGGCTTCATCTATCCAGGTTTTGCCACTAGGACTCCTGAGGATGAGGGCGTTCATGAAATGGGTTTCATCACTACATTTCAGCCCGTTACACGATCTCTGTCGCTCGGTAACAGTGACGCGCACCTGCGCCGCAGCTCTGCGCCACTGGAGGAGCACAGACTTTTACGCACAAGGTACCGTCCTGGGGACGGTAATGTTGCGGAAAGTTGTGACGACGGATGCGTCCTTAACAGGCTGGGGTGCCACCCAAGAGGGCAGAACTGTGAACGGTTTGTGGCCGAACAAACTACGTTCAGAGCACATCAATTATTTAGAGCTTCTGACCATTTGGAAGGCTCTGAATCATTTTCTGCCTTGTCTGCAGGGACATCATGTGCTCGTACGCTGCGACAATACCACGGCAGTGGCTTATATCAATCGTCAAGGCGGCGTGCGCTCGTCGAAACTTCATGCCCTAGCTTACAAGCTGCTGGTATGGAGCAGACGTTTTTTCCTGTCGTTACGCGCGACTCATGTTCCGGGAATCCTGAACAGAGGCGTGGATCTTCTATCGAGGGGGAACCCGCTCTTCGGAGATTGGCGCATTCACCCTCAGATAGTGAGCATGATATGGATGAGATTCGGACAGGCGTCCGTAGATCTATTCGCCCCTACCCTACCCTACCCTAACCCTAACCCTAACCCTAACCCTAACCCTAACCCTAACCCTAACCCTAACCCGACAGAACTGAGCATGTCGCCCTGGGCAAAGCCAAGTCACCCACAACGTCACCTGTGGTGTCCCTCAGGGCTCTGTGCTGGGCCCCACCCTCTTTTCCCTCTACATGCTCCCCCTTGGCAATATCATTAGCAGACATGGCTTAGCATTTCACTGCTATGCGGATGACACACAGCTCTACCTCAAGACAACCCCCACTTCTGCTCCTCTGCCAACTTCTACACTGACTAACTGCCTGGAGGAGATAGAGGCGTGGATGAAGCTCAACTTTCTGCAGCTCAACAGTTCCTAAACGGAGGTTGGCACACCACATCAGCTCCGCTCTTCCACCATCACCAATATCACTTTCTCTGGCCAAGCCATCTCGCTCTCCACATCTGTCACCAACTTGGGTGTTAAAATGGACCAACAACTCACCTTTGACACCCACATCAAACACCTCAGTAAGACATCATTTTACCACCTCAAGAACATCGCCAAACTCTGTCCAACACTCACCCTACCAGATGCAGAGAAGCTCATCCATGCCTTTGTCTCCTCCAGGCTGGACTACTGTAATGCACTGCTCATCGGGATCAGGAGCATCCAGAGACTCCAGTACATGCAGAACAGCGCTGCCAGGATCCTGATGAGGGTTAGGGTTCTGAAATCCCTACACTGGCTCCCAGTCCCACTCAGAATTGAGTACAAGGTCTCCCTCCTCACTCACCAGTGCATTCATGGACATGCCCCCCTTTACCTACAGGAACTCCTCACCCCCAGACCTCCTCACTCACCCTCCTCACCCCCAGACCCAAGCTCTGCCGTATGGGCGATAGGGCTTCTGCTTCTGCTTCTGCTTCTGCTTCTGTTTCTGCTTCTGCTTCTGCTTCTGCTTCTGTTTCTGCTTCTGCTTCTGCTGCCCCAGGCTGTGGCCCTCCCTGACCACCTGAGGGCCCCACAGACTACAGATGCTTTTAAAAAAGACTAAGGGCGTTTTCACACCTGAGAGTCCGCACCAAGGTCCGAACCGAAGTTCATGTTTTGATACATTTTATACATTCGGTTAGTTTTGGTTTGGTTTCACATTGCAATTATGCGAGTGCACTAAAGAACTGCTCGTGACACACTTGAGTCCACTCGTCTTCATCATGTGGGCGGCATCTGGACTCTGATTGGTTTGTAAACAGACGTGCGTCTGACGTCAGCGTCTCTGACAACAGTCAATGAACGGTTGCCACTATTGAACAGTCGCATTGCTGGACTATTTTTTATTCGTTACGTTTAAAAGTGGACATTTCAAGCTTTATATTCACATATTTCTCATGTTTGTGAGACGAGTATCTGCTGAGTTTCAGTTTATTTGAGACTCCAGTTCATGTGTAAAGCATGTGATCGCTCCCACGATTATTGTCTGCTGTAGATTAGTGCTTCTTATTTATTAAATCCAGGCAATTATCTGATTAAACGTTGATTAAAATTAAGATACATTTTATACAAAACGAAATTCACATTAAAGAAAGGCTTTCTACGCAAAATCATGCAAAATTTCGTTCAAAATCATTTCTGACCTTCTGTCGTCTGACATATTGCGCATCTTTTCACTTTTCATAATCAATGTAGCCGAGATTAAATTTAAAAATAACATTATAATATTTAAAGCTACACTGTGTGATATTTTCCCCCATCTAGTGGTGAAAAGATATATGACCATCCAGTGAATTTTAGTTTTTGTTCCTCTCAATTCTGATTTCGTTTCAACTCCTACGGTGGCCAATTTAGTCCAAGATTAACATGGCTTCCAGCTCAACCTCGTCCACATTGGACACGGTGCCTGTGGGATATTCTGTGCGCAGTGGGATGGTTGGAACTCAACTGGCCTAATTATTCGGCTAGAAAGAACTGCAGCTAATCCAGAGTGAACTTTGATGATAGTAATGTTTATTCAGTCATCCAATTGCAAGGCATAAACAGGTTTGCGTGGATATGTACATAAATGTGGTTTCTGTGAGAGAACAAATTAGGATGGTAAATATACATGATAATCACATGACAGAAGATACACAGTTAAGAACTGTATAACTATACTTATAAGTTACATTAGTATAATGTAACCGTAAACCAGAGCTTATTGTACCATATATAGGCGCTAAATGCAGCTGCATTAAAAGGAGCGGAGCTGCTGCTGCTAACAAGCGGTGTCGGGTTATCAAAGTGTGTGCGCCGCTTTAGCACTGCAGTGCGCTCAATATAACAATTGTTAATATGCCGATCAGACCTGATACATATTTCCATCAACATACATTACAAGCAAATATTTTCTATAAACGAATAAACATTGTTGATAACAAAATAACTGAATGATTATTCAAATAGGTGAGCATTACGCTATTGTGTGTTGACACAAAAATACTTCTGAGGTGAAATCAACTGAATTACGCAATGACACACTCTGAAACACATCTACAATGACAATAACTATTATTACTTACGGAGTTGTTAAAACGCACAGAAATACCACACAAGGAAAAACAGACTTTTGAGGAATAAACAAGCCAGGAAAACTGATGAAACTCTCTGCGCTGAGATGAAACTCTCTGCGCATGCACCAGACAAGTCTGAACAAGTTGACGCGCACATGCGCGAGGCAGAGAATTTTGTACAGTGCCATCGAGTGTTAAAACCGGTTAAAACGCGAAAGGCGAAGCTTGAATTTACGGGTATGTCCCTCTTTGGCTAATGTACTTTCGAGATGGAGGGGCAACATGGCGACCACCGTTAGATCCCATTACCTTATGTATTTTCAATGGCATATTATAAACTTACGAGAATACTTTATTACTTGAAAGAAGTAAATATACATTAATGAGCACATATATTTTTGAAAGAACTAAGTGTTTTTAGCTTAGAATAAACTAAAAAAGTTACACAGTGTAGCTTTAAACATAAACAGGAACTTCCTGTAAATGTTCTGAAAGTCTGAACCGTACAGAAAATGCTTTCACACTAGAAACGAACCGAACCTTTGTTCAGTTTGATCTGGCCTCTTTTCGTCGGACCAAATTTCGTCTGTTTGTTCCGGATCGTGGTACGGGGAGGTTTCACACCTGTAATTGACTAATTCTGGAGGATCAAGTTGTGGGTTTTTTATAAGTGGTTTAATAATAGCCAACTTAAAAGTTTTTGGTACATATCCTAATGACAAAGATGAATTAATGATATTAAGAAGAGGATCTATGACCTCTGGTAGCATCTCTTTTAATAGCCTAGTCGGTACAGGGTCAAGCATACATGTTGTCGATTTAGATGATTTAACGAGTTTAGCCAATTCTTCTTCTCCGGAAGAATCTATAGATCTATCGAGTGTGTGTGAGAGGAGGAAGAGTGTGTGTAAGAGGAGGAAGAGTGTGTGTAAGAGGAGGAAGAGTGTGTGTGAGAGGAGGAAGAGTGTGTAAGAGGAGGAAGAGTGTGTGTGAGAGGAGGAAGAGTGTGTGTGAGAGGAGGAAGAGTGTGTGTGAGAGGAGGAAGAGTGTGTAAGAGGAGGAAGAGTGTGTGTAAGAGGAGGAAGAGTGTGTGTGAGAGGAGGAAGAGTGTGTGTGAGAGGAGGAAGAGTGTGTGTGTGAGAGGAGGAAGAGTGTGTGTGAGAGGAGGAAGAGTGTGTGTGAGAGGAGGAAGAGTGTGTGTGAGAGGAGGAAGAGTGTGTGTGAGAGGAGGAAGAGTGTGTGTGAGAGGAGGAAGAGTGTGTGTGAGAGGAGGAAGAGTGTGTGTGTGAGAGGAGGAAGAGTGTGTGTGAGAGGAGGAAGAGTGTGTGTAAGAGGAGGAAGAGTGTGTGAGAGGAGGAAGAGTGTGTGTGAGAGGAGGAAGAGTGTGTGTGTGAGGAGGAAGAGTGTGTGTGAGAGGAGGAAGAGTGTGTGTGAGAGGAGGAAGAGTGTGTGTGAGAGGAGGAAGGGAAGAGTGTGTGTGAGAGGAGGAAGAGTGTGTAAGAGGAGGAAGAGTGTGTGTGAGAGGAGGAAGAGTGTGTGTGAGAGGAGGAAGAGTGTGTGTGTGAGAGGAGGAAGAGTGTGTGTGAGAGGAGGAAGAGTGTGTGTGAGAGGAGGAAGAGTGTGTGTGAGAGGAGGAAGAGTGTGTGTGAGAGGAGGAAGAGTGTGTGTGAGAGGAGGAAGAGTGTGTGTGAGAGGAGGAAGTGTGTGTGTGAGAGGAGGAAGAGTGTGTGTGAGAGGAGGAAGAGTGTGTGTGAGAGGAGGAAGAGTGTGTGTGAGAGGAGGAAGAGTGTGTGTGTGAGAGGAGGAAGAGTGTATGTGAGAGGAGGAAGAGTGTGTGAGAGGAGGAAGAGTGTGTGTGAGAGGATGAAGAGTGTGTGTGAGAGGAGGAAGAGTGTGTGTGAGAGGAGGAAGAGTGTGTGAGAGAGGAGGAAGAGTGTGTGTGTGAGGAGGAAGAGTGTGTGTAAGAGGAGGAAGAGTGTGTGAGAGGAGGAAGAGTGTGTGTGAGAGGAGGAAGAGTGTGTGTGAGGAGGAAGAGTGTGTGTGAGAGGAGGAAGAGTGTGTGTGAGAGGAGGAAGAGTGTGTGAGAGGAGGAAGAGTGTGTGTGAGAGGAGGAAGAGTGTGTGTGAGAGGAGGAAGAGTGTGTGTGAGAGGAGGAAGAGTGTGTGAGAGAGGAGGAAGAGTGTGTGTGTGAGGAGGAAGAGTGTGTGTAAGAGGAGGAAGAGTGTGTGAGAGGAGGAAGAGTGTGTGTGAGAGGAGGAAGAGTGTGTGTGAGGAGGAAGAGTGTGTGTGAGAGGAGGAAGAGTGTGTGAGAGGAGGAAGAGTGTGTGTGTGAGGAGGAAGAGTGTGTGAGAGGAGGAAGAGTGTGTGTAAGAGGAGGAAGAGTGTGTGTGAGAGGAGGAAGAGTGTGTGTGAGGAGGAAGAGTGTGTGTGAGAGGAGGAAGAGTGTGTGAGAGGAGGAAGAGTGTGTGTGTGAGGAGGAAGAGTGTGTGAGAGGAGGAAGAGTGTGTGTAAGAGGAGGAAGAGTGTGTGAGAGGAGGAAGAGTGTGTGAGAGGAGGAAGAGTGTGTGAGAGAGGAGGAAGAGTGTGTGTGAGAGGAGGAAGAGTGTGTGTGAGAGGAGGAAGAGTGTGTGTGAGAGGAGGAAGAGTGTGTGAGAGGAGGAAGAGTGTGTGTGAGAGGAGGAAGAGTGTGTGAGAGGAGGAAGAGTGTGCGTATGAGGTCAAGATCTAACTCTAACCCAATAAAGAGTTTCTCCATGTCATGTTTTATTGAACACTTCTTCATGGGTTCGGGTTTTTGATGTCTCTGTAAGTCTTGATATTAAGGAATAAACATTTCATAATTGATTGAATTTAAAGCAAGGCCTCAGCAGATCTGAGATCAGTCCCTGAGGCCGGTGTGGGAGTCACACAGAGGCCGTGTTTCAGCACCTCCATTCCCAGATCAGCCGGTCCAAGTTTATCATTTCTTTATTGTTTTTATTTTCTAGATGACGTTTGAAAAGAAGTAGTTAAACCATTCTAAAATACTTAATATATAATACAGCGCATGTTCAATAGTGTATAGACTACTTTTAATATCCCGGTTTTAGCCACATTGAGTGTTTAGTTTTATAACAGACTTTATGGCAGAAAGCGCTCGTGTTGATGATGAGCTCAGGAAGAGTTCCTGCAGTTTCACATGCTCGGGAATATTCGAAACTTTAAGAAGAGCAGACCAAACTCTTCTTAATAAAGCATGTGCAAACAGAGGCAGATGAGCCCAGAATATGAACACGTTTATAAATACACGTTTAAAGCATTTCCTGCAGGCTTATTGGCTGAATTACAGACGGAGATAATAAAGAACACATTCTGTTCATCACTAATAAAGCAGAGGAGAGGAGCTGTAGCCGATACACACACACACACACGAGCCATTACTGTAGAACGGCTCACCTAGATGCGCTATATTGCATATTAAGCATTTTATAATGGTTTCTGTGGGAGAGAAATGTTGTGTTTATAAGCTGATTTAATCTGCTTGCTTATAGGCAGAATAACGCCATCTAGTGGCAGCAGGTTTTCTTAGACAGCTGTGTGTGTGTGTGTGTGTGTGTGTCGTGCAAGGCCAAACCGGCGAAATGAAAGTCTCAAAATCCACATGAATCAAAGGATCGACTCTCAGACGAGTCCATGAATGCATGATACACTCTTCACCGGATCTTACTCGCTGCACACACACACACACACACACATTCTGACCCACATTAATACACAACCGAAGTTTTGTATTCACAACTGTCTCTATTTGTACAAATCTCTGCACATTCATGTCATTCTGTGTTTTGTACACACAAGTTAAAGGCATTAGTTTGTGGAGAGTAAAACATGTCTGCAACATTTATCAAGTTGATGGATAAGTGTGTGTGTGTATTACTCATTTTGAGTGTAAAATCCTCCATGTGTGTGTGTGTGTGTGTGTCCTCATGATGAATATCTGACCTGAAAACAGAGCTTTTCTCACTTTGTGTTTTTGTTCAGTGGCAGATTATTTAACCATAAAAGGTTTATTAAGAGAAGCGTCTCCAGACAGGTTACGTTTAGAGTCAGAGTGACCATGGTTTTCAGAAACTGGCTCGACTTACCCCGCGGTCACATGAACACGTTATTGAGGTTGTCATTGCTTTACACTCGTCTTAACATGTAGGCATTCAAGTCAATATTTTATTTAACATAATTCATATTGCAGTCATCGTGAACAACTGGGATTTCAATATACACAACAGAATTGTAACATTGTACGCAACCCTTCGTCCTTCCCTCCCTCTGAAGAAAAGCCCACGATCCCACCCCTTCCCCACCCCGGAAAACTACAGCAAAACATCTTAAGGTCTCCCAAGCTCACAGCGGCCCAATTAGCAGAGGGACCGGTCAGTCTGGGCTAGCCGTCTCAGCGGGGATTCAATTTGTCAATCAGAATTGGTCAGATACACGGCTTTTTTTGCAAACGTAAAAATGAGTGACTACTAAACACAGTTGTAGATGTGCGACACAAGGCAGTCCCGAAGCCCAGAGGAGGTCATCCTCAAGCGGAGCAGAAGGGGCGGAGCCTGAGCCTCGCTGGGCTGTGAGTGGGACGATAAGTTAGCATGTGAATCTCAGCGAAAATAAACAGTGGGTACCAGCATAGTGGCAAAATACGGCTGAATTCTCTGAGCAACAATCACTGACCAGCCTATCCTTAACCCCCCCGCTGCTCTCCGGTCAGTGTGTCGGTCAGCTCGTCTCAGCGCATGTAAACGATAAATGCATTCTGGGATGTGAGGGACTATTTCAGGCAGCGCTCGAAGTAGGTGGCGCCCACATATCCTCCGCGCAGCGACCGCTGGACGTTCTGCTCGAAGAGCCGCCGGTTGGTCTGCAGGACCTCAGCTGCCTCTTTATTCAGCGGGTCTTCGGGATTCGGCTCCTGGAAGAGCGGAAACACACGGGACAATCAGGACACTTCCTCACACACACCATCAGCTACAACACCAACGCCAGGATGGGGTTATATCTGGATCTACATCTGGATTCACACTAAACCACAGCAAGGGTTAGATACTAGGGCTGGGTCAAAAATAGCCAATTTAATCGATTCTCTTAAAGAGCACCTATCATGGCATTTAAAATGTTCCAAATATTGTTTTAGAAGTCCCCAACAACAGTTTTGCATGCATGCAATGACAAAAAAGACTTTAGTTTTCTTATAATATGCATTTATTTTGACCTGTTTTGACAGCGATTCTCAAATGATTCCTTTAGTGATTCACTTTTCAAAACTCCGCCTTTACGTGCCGCTAATCTGCTGTGATTGGTCCGATGACCCAGTCAGTTGTGATTGGTATAGTCTGTGCAAATATTTTCGGAAACGGAACGCCCATCAAAGTCTTATAGTGACAGTAATTTGTTAATATGTGTCAGGAGTTATGAATATGAAAACCGCGTCGGTACCGTTTGATTGTAATATGAGCCTCAGCTGATCTCATTCATAAACTCCTCTATTCTCCTCACGAAGACTCGCGACAAATCAACATCACTCAGGGCTTTTAGTTCAAAAGTGTGCAGATGAGGAGAAATATTGATAGATTCTCATGTCTGTGTCAAATTTCTAAACAGAGGAGTATTTTTTATTCAATACTTCCTCAAAATGGGCAGTTATAGCCTAATCATGAGCGATTGAGTCTCTTATGTGTTGTTTTCAGCTCATCCTGGCAGCCAGAGGGCGCTCTGTGCACATGTAATCCATATATGATACAGACAGATGAAGAAGAACCATGTGCCATAATAGAAGTCCATAATAAAAGCTTCCTGAGATCGCGAAACATACATTTGACGACTAATAAACACACAATCGCGACGATGTATGGTTTGTCTTCAAGCCACTTAGTCTTCAAATGCTCATCCTTGGGCAGATGAAAAAAGTTTGCTTTTGAGTGGCACTTCAGAACACAGCGTCTCGTCTCCATGATGTTTTCTAGTTTTCACTGGCGTCTTGGAGCGCAATAAGTGGGCGTATCGTATTCAAATAACTTGACAAGTTGACGTCATCTAGTCAGAGAAAAAGCTTCGGTCTTCTAACGATTCTTAAAAATGACTCCGAGTCGACTCTTACTTTTGAAAGAAAATAACTATATATACGGTGCACTGTCATATTTCAAACTATCACAGGATGTTTTTGTTCACTTAGATCTATGTTACACACTACATGAAAGCTACATTTCAAAATTCCATGATAGGTGCTCTTTAAAGGGTTAGTTCAGCCAAAAATGTAAATTCTGACTGAGCCTCATGTGGTTGGACACCCGTCAGACCTCCGTTCATCTTCAGACACAAATGAAGATATTTTAGTGTAAATCTGATGCTCTGAAAGGCCTCCATTGGCTTAACTTTACACTCTCAAGACCCTTAAAAGACACTAAAGACTAAAGTTACAAAGTCCATCTCACTACAGCGGCTCTACAATAACTTTATGAAGACGAGAATAGTTTCTGTGCGCAAAAAAACCCTAAATAACGACTTATATAGTGATGACGATTTCAAAACACAGCCTCATGAAGCTTCGGAGTGTTATGAATCAGTGAGTCGATTCAGCGGTTCAGAGCGTTATGAATCAGTGAGTCGATTCAGCGGTTCGGAGCGTTATGAATCAGTGAGTCAATTCAGCGGTTCAGAGCGTTATGAATCAGTGAGTCGATTCAGCAGCTCGGACCGTTATGAATCAGTGAGTCGATTCAGTGTTCGGAGCATTATGAATCATTGAATCGATTCAGCGGTTCAGAGCGTTATGAATCAGTGAGTCGATTCAGCGGTTCAGAGTGTTATGAATCAGTGAGTCGATTCAGCAGCTCGGAGCGTTATGAATCAGTGAGTCGATTCAGTGTTCGGAGTGTTATGAATCAGTGAGTCGATTCAGTGGTTCAGAGCATTATGAATCTGTGAGTCGATTCAGCAGTTCAGAGCGTTATGAATCAGTGAGTCGATTCAGCGGTTTGGAGCGTTATGAATCAGTGAGTCGATTCAGCGGTCTGGAGCGTTATGAATCAGTGAGTCGATTCAGCGGTTCAGAGCGTTATGAATCAGTGAGTCGATTCAGCAGCTCGGACCGTTATGAATCAGTGAGTCGATTCAGTGTTCGGAGCATTATGAATCATTGAGTCGATTCAGCGGTTCAGAGCGTTATGAATCAGTGAGTCGATTCAGCGGTTCAGAGTGTTATGAATCAGTGAGTCGATTCAGCAGCTCGGAGCGTTATGAATCAGTGAGTCGATTCAGTGTTCGGAGTGTTATGAATCAGTGAGTCGATTCAGTGGTTCAGAGCATTATGAATCTGTGAGTCGATTCAGCAGTTCAGAGCGTTATGAATCAGTGAGTCAATTCAGCGGTTCAGAGCGTTATGAATCAGTGAGTCGATTCAGCAGCTCGGACCGTTATGAATCAGTGAGTCGATTCAGTGTTCGGAGCATTATGAATCATTGAATCGATTCAGCGGTTCAGAGCGTTATGAATCAGTGAGTCGATTCAGCGGTTCAGAGTGTTATGAATCAGTGAGTCGATTCAGCAGCTCGGAGCGTTATGAATCAGTGAGTCGATTCAGTGTTCGGAGTGTTATGAATCAGTGAGTCGATTCAGTGGTTCAGAGCATTATGAATCTGTGAGTCGATTCAGCAGTTCAGAGCGTTATGAATCAGTGAGTCGATTCAGCGGTTTGGAGCGTTATGAATCAGTGAGTCGATTCAGCGGTCTGGAGCGTTATGAATCAGTGAGTCGATTCAGCGGTTCAGAGCGTTATGAATCAGTGAGTCGATTCAGCAGCTCGGACCGTTATGAATCAGTGAGTCGATTCAGTGTTCGGAGCATTATGAATCATTGAGTCGATTCAGCGGTTCAGAGCGTTATGAATCAGTGAGTCGATTCAGCGGTTCAGAGTGTTATGAATCAGTGAGTCGATTCAGCAGCTCGGAGCGTTATGAATCAGTGAGTCGATTCAGTGTTCGGAGTGTTATGAATCAGTGAGTCGATTCAGTGGTTCAGAGCATTATGAATCTGTGAGTCGATTCAGCAGTTCAGAGCGTTATGAATCAGTGAGTCGATTCAGCGGTTTGGAGCGTTATGAATCAGTGAGTCGATTCAGCGGTTCAGAGCGTTATGAATCAGTGAGTCGATTCAGCAGCTCGGACCGTTATGAATCAGTGAGTCGATTCAGTGTTCGGAGCATTATGAATCATTGAGTCGATTCAGCGGTTCAGAGCGTTATGAATCAGTGAGTCGATTCAGCGGTTCAGAGTGTTATGAATCAGTGAGTCGATTCAGCAGCTCGGAGCGTTATGAATCAGTGAGTCGATTCAGTGTTCGGAGTGTTATGAATCAGTGAGTCGATTCAGTGGTTCAGAGCGTTATGAATCTGTGAGTCGATTCAGCAGTTTGAATCGCCAAAGTCACGTGATTTCAGCAGTTTGGCGGTTTGACACGCGATCCGAATCATGATTCAACTCACTGATTCATAACGCTCTGAACCGCTGAATCGACTGACTGACTCATAACGCTTCAAAGCTTCATGAGGCTGTGTTTTGAAATCGTCATCACTATATAAGTCGTTATTTAGGGTTTTTTTGCGCACAGAAACTATTCTCGTCTTCATAAAGTTATTGTAGAGCCGCTGTAGTGAGATGGACTTTGTAACTTTAGTCTTTAGTGTCTTTTAAGGGTCTTGAGAGTGTAAAGTTGAGCCAATGGAGGCCTTTCAGAGCATCAGCTTTACACTAAAATATCTTCATTTGTGTCTGAAGATGAACGGAGGTCTGACGGGTGTCCAACCACATGAGGCTCAGTCATTAATGACACCATTTACAGTTTTGGGTGAACTAACTCTTTAAGTTCATACTTTGTTTGGTCACATGTTTGATCCGGACACTTACGAGGAACAGATACTGTAGTCCGTATATGATGGAGTTAATCGTCAACACTGGCTTCCAGTCTTCTCTGAAATATAAAGAGTCAGGGTTACACTCCCACAATGCATCAGGACTGAAGGAAAACATGTGATGTCATTTCAGTCCATACAGGATCAGAAACTCATGTAAAATACAAAAAGACAAATTATTAACGGGAATCAGATCTCGTGTTTTCTTCAGCACAACAGAAGAAAGGCTTTCATATCTGACCAGGCGAGAGATCTGCAGAGGGGTAAGATGGGTCACACCATACCTCAAAATATTTAGACAGACGTTTCCTTCGAGGTCAATGTTGGGGTGATAAACCATCGTTTCACATTTGACCTTCGGAGGGTCGTGGGGGTAACCCTGTCCTACCTGAAAGAGGACGGACCGTTAGAAGCGTTTAGAAGTGTGTGTGTGTGTGTGTGTGCTACACAACTGCACTAATGCAGGAGAAATATTACAGTATAACAGATGTGTGACCCTTGACCTCTACAGCAGTCCTGCGTCTCACGGGTATATCTGTGCCCACAGCCAATCATTGGGTCAAAATTACACACTCTTTCATGCAAATGTTGCCATCATGAAGATATTCCACTGTAAATATATCATAACTGTATTATTAGTAGTGATATGCAGTTCTCAGGACACTTTAAAGGGTTAGTTGACCCAAAACTGTAAATGGTGTCATTAATGACTGAGCCTCATGTGGTTGGACACCCGTCAGACCTCCGTTCATCTTCAGACACAAATGAAGATATTTTAGTGTAAAGCTGATGCTCTGAAAGGCCTCCATTGGCTCAACTTTACACTCTCAAGACCCTTAAAAGACACTAAAGACTAAAGTTACAAAGTCCATCTCACTACAGCGGCTCTACAATAACTTTATGAAGACCAGAATAGTTTCTGTGCGCAAAAAAACCCTAAATAACGACTTATATAGTGATGACGATTTCAAAACACGACATCATGAAGCTTCAGAGCGTTATGAATCAGTGAGTCGATTCAGCAGTTCAGAGCGTTATGAATCAGTGAGTCGATTCAGCGGTTCAGAGTGTTATGAATCAGTGAGTCGAATCAGCGGTTCAGAGCGTTATGAATCAGTGAGTCGATTCAGTGGTTCAGAGCCTTATGAATCAGTGAGTCGAATCAGCGGTTCAGAGTGTTATGAATCAGTGAGTCGATTCAGCGGTTCGGAGTGTTATGAATCAGTGAGTCGAATCATGATTCGGATCGCGTGTCAAGCCGCCAAACTGCTGAAATTTGGCGATTCAAACCGCTGAATCGACTCACTGATTCATAACGCTCTGAACCGCTGAATCGACTCACTGATTCATAACGCTTCGAAGCTTCATGAGGCCGTGTTTTGAAATCGTCATCACTATACAAGTCGTTATTTAGGGTTTTTTTGCGCACAGAAACTATTCTCGTCTTCATAAAGTTATTGTAGAGCCGCTGTAGTGAGATGGACTTTGTAACTTTAGTCTTTAGTGTCTTTTAAGGGTCTTGAGAGTGTAAAGTTGAGCCAATGGAGGCCTTTCAGAGCATCAGATTTACACTAAAATATCTTCATTTGTGTCTGAAGATGAACGGAGGTCTGACGGGTGTCCAACCACATGAGGCTCAGTCATTAATGACACCATTTACATTTTTGGCTGAACTAACCCTTTAAAGGAGATTTCCTCAATATTTAGAGTTTAATGCACCCTCAGATTCCAGATTTTCCAACTATTGTCCCATCATAATAACCCATACCTCAACGGAGAGCTCATTTAATCTCAGTTTTTAAAGATGGACCCTATGGCTGTGAGGTCAAGGGTCACGTGTGTGTGTGTGTCTTTAATGTGGCATCACGAGGAATGGAACGCCACACGGATTAAAAGAAGTCATGATCTGGGTCAGAGTCACATCTGTGTGTTTCTGGAAGGGTCGAGCTGAGGTTTACCTTAAAACTGAAGACAAATTTCCCACCTTTATAGAAACCCTGTGGAGAAGCAGAGGAAAGAAGAATGACTCCGGATCAGTCTCAAACACGCTTCATCATGAATATAACATGGCTAAATCATGCTAGCTGTCACATGAGCGGATGCTAACCTCGTCTGGCGAGATGATGAGTTTGAAGTTCAGCAGGTCGTCCTGGTCTGGGAAAACGATCTCGCAGGTCTTCGGGAGGTTCAGCTCATTGATGTCTGACACAGAAGAGGACAGAAGACCTTTACTTTCACACACACACACACATTATATTCTTCTTTAAAGGTCCCATGGCATGAAATTTTCATTTTATGAGGTTTTTCAACATTAATATGAGTTCCCCTAGCCTGAATATTGTCCCCAAGTGGATAGAAATGTTGATCGGTGTAAACCCGAGTTCTGGCTGTCTTTCTCTGCCTTTGAGAAAATGACAGGCCAGACGAGCCAATCCTGAAGTCTCCTGTTATGACATCAGAGCAGGAACGGTTTCCTCCATTTCCTCCGCCCAGAGAATCTGCCACGCCCATGCAAACGCTCCAGAGATCATGTGTTGTGAACGAGTGAACGCTGGCAGTTTCTCAGTGTTTGGATGTACAGATGAAAACAGAAGTCTTTCTTCAGTTCCTTCTGATCTGTGATCAGTGATTTCTGATGTGTAGCTAATTATTTATTATTCGCGCACACACTGCGGCTTCTCTCTCTCCCGACAGACAGAGCGGTGTTTTCGTGTTTTCTATCTTGTGAGTCAGTGTTTTTGTACGTCCTCGTCGCGTCTATCGGTTCTAAAATGTGCATACAGTCATGAGTTTCTGCTTAACACCAGCAGAGTCAGATCTTTAACCTCACACACGCCGAAGCTCGGCCTTCAGCATCCCCGACCCCCAGTACTGCATCTGCCCACAGCGGAGGAGCCAAACGCGGGTGAGATTAAGCAGAAGGGGGGTAAGCGTGAGCATATCCGGGCTAGCCAGCTAACCCACAATAAACTGGATTACATTCAATTACTGCTGTTGAGTCTTTGTTTGCGCTGTGTAACGTTACTCAATGCGCGTCACTGACGCTTTTCATATGATTGGAACATATCTAGAAATAATGCTATACTCAACACTTACTAACTCGTTCATCTCGCTGTAATGGTACATTGCAAGTGTTACAAAGTTGGTAATAATGATGAAGACGGACTCGGCGTGACTGGGACTCGTGTTTATTCAGAACTCTC
>NC_137104.1:194842-232342 GCF_949357685.1 Gobio gobio
CCTAACTCCGACCCACGTTACCCTGACCCACATTACCCTAACCCTGACCCACATTACCCTGACCCATGTTACCCTGACCCACGTTTCGCTGACCCACGTTACTCTGACCCACATTACCCTAACCCTGACCCACGTTACGCTGACCCACGTTACCCTGACCCACGTTACGCTGACCCACATTACCCTGACCCATGTTACCCTGACCCACGTTACCCTGACCCTGACCCACGTTACTCTGACCCACGTTACCCTGACCCACATTACCCTGACCTACGATACCCTGACCCACGTTACCCTGACCCACGTTACCCTGACCCACGTTACCCTGACCCACGTTACCCTGACCTACGTTACCCTGACCCACGTTACCCTGACCCACATTACCCTTACCCTGACCCACGTTACGCTGACCCACGTTGCCCTGACCCACATTACCCTTACCCTGACCCACGTTACGCTGACCCACGTTGCCCTGACCTACATTACCCTAAGCCTGACCCACGTTACCCTGACCCTGACCCACATTACCCTGACCCTGACCCACATTACCCTGACCCACATTACCCTAACCCTGACCCACGTTACCCTGACCCTGACCCACGTTACCCTGACCCTGACCCACATTACCCTGACCCTGACCCACATTACCCTGACCCACATTACCCTGACCCTGACCCACATTACCCTAACCCTGACCCACGGCAGATTCTTCCTGAGGCTCAGATCATTCTAGTCTTTCTCAGACTGTTTTAGACCTGAAGGCCTATCATACACATTCACAGTATGAGCTCCTGTATAACTGTGAGTGAACCAGTGCGCCGTCTTTACTGTGAGTGAACCAGTGCGCCGTCTTTACTGCGAGTGAACCAGTGCGCCGTCTTTACTGTGAGTGAACCAGTGCGCCGTCTTTACTGTGAGTGAACCAGTGCGCCGTCTTTACTGTGAGTGAACCAGTGCGCCGTCTTTACTGCGAGTGAACCAGTGCGCCGTCTTTACTGCGAGCGAACCAGTGCGCCGTCTTTACTGTGAGTAAACCAGTGCGCCGTCTTTACTGTGAGTGAACCAGTGCGCCGTCTTTACTGTGAGTGAACCAGTGCGCCGTCTTTACTGTGAGTAAACCAGTGCGGCGTCTTTACTGTGAGTAAACCAGTGCGCCGTCTTTACTGTGAGTAAACCAGTGCGCCGTCTTTACTGTGAGTAAACCAGTGCGCCGTCTTTACTGCGAGTGAACCAGTGCGCCGTCTTTACTGTGAGTGAACCAGTGCGCCGTCTTTACTGCGAGTGAACCAGTGCGCCGTCTTTACTGTGAGTGAACCAGTGCGCCGTCTTTACTGTGAGTGAACCAGTGCGCCGTCTTTACTGTGAGTGAACCAGTGCGCCGTCTTTACTGTGAGTGAACCAGTGCGCCGTCTTTACTGTGAGTGAACCAGTGCGCCGTCTTTACTGTGAGTGAACCAGTGCGCCGTCTTTACTGTGAGTGAACCAGTGCGCCGTCTTTACTGTGAGTGAACCAGTGCGCCGTCTTTACTGTGAGTGAACCAGTGCGCCGTCTTTACTGTGAGTGAACCAGTGCGCCGTCTTTACTGTGAGTGAACCAGTGCGCCGTCTTTACTGTGAGTGAACCAGTGCGCCGTCTTTACTGTGAGTGAACCAGTGCGCCGTCTTTACTGTGAGTGAACCAGTGCGCCGTCTTTACTGTGAGTGAACCAGTGCGCCGTCTTTACTGTGAGTGAACCAGTGCGCCGTCTTTACTCTGAGTGAACCAGTGCGCCGTCTTTACTGTGAGTGAACCAGTGCGCCGTCTTTACTCTGAGTGAACCAGTGCGCCGTCTTTACTGTGAGTGAACCAGTGCGCCGTCTTTACTGTGAGTGAACCAGTGCGCCGTCTTTACTGTGAGTGAACCAGTGCGCCGTCTTTACTGTGAGTGAACCAGTGCGCCGTCTTTACTGTGAGTGAACCAGTGCGCCGTCTTTACTGTGAGTGAACCAGTGCGCCGTCTTTACTGCGAGTGAACCAGTGCGCCGTCTTTACTGCGAGCGAACCAGTGCGCCGTCTTTACTGCGAGCGAACCAGTGCGCCGTCTTTACTGCGAGCGAACCAGTGCGCCGTCTTTACTGCGAGCGAACCAGTGCGCCGTCTTTACTGTGAGTGAACCAGTGCGCCGTCTTTACTGTGAGTGAACCAGTGCGCCGTCTTTACTGTGAGTGAACCAGTGCGCCGTCTTTACTGTGAGTAAACCAGTGCGCCGTCTTTACTGTGAGTGAACCAGTGCGCCGTCTTTACTGTGAGTAAACCAGTGCGCCGTCTTTACTGTGAGTAAACCAGTGCGCCGTCTTTACTGTGAGTGAACCAGTGCGCCGTCTTTACTGTGAGTGAACCAGTGCGCCGTCTTTACTGTGAGTGAACCAGTGCGCCGTCTTTACTGTGAGTGAACCAGTGCCCCGTCTTTACTGTGAGTGAACCAGTGCCCCGTCTTTACTGTGAGTGAACCAGTGCGCCGTCTTTACTGCGAGTGAACCAGTGCGCCGTCTTTACTGCGAGTGAACCAGTGCGCCGTCTTTACTGTGAGTGAACCAGTGCGCCGTCTTTACTGTGAGTGAACCAGTGCGCCGTCTTTACTGTGAGTGAACCAGTGCGCCGTCTTTACTGTGAGTGAACCAGTGCGCCGTCTTTACTGTGAGTGAACCAGTGCGCCGTCTTTACTGTGAGTGAACCAGTGCGCCGTCTTTACTGCGAGTGAACCAGTGCGCCGTCTTTACTGCGAGTGAACCAGTGCGCCGTCTTTACTGTGAGTGAACCAGTGCGCCGTCTTTACTGTGAGTGAACCAGTGCCCCGTCTTTACTGTGAGTGAACCAGTGCGCCGTCTTTACTCTGAGTGAACCAGTGCGCCGTCTTTACTGCGAGTGAACCAGTGCGCCGTCTTTACTGCGAGTGAACCAGTGCGCCGTCTTTACTGTGAGTGAACCAGTGCGCCGTCTTTACTCTGAGTGAACCAGTGCGCCGTCTTTACTGTGAGTGAACCAGTGCGCCGTCTTTACTCTGAGTGAACCAGTGCGCCGTCTTTACTGTGAGTGAACCAGTGCGCCGTCTTTACTCTGAGTGAACCAGTGCGCCGTCTTTACTGTGAGTGAACCAGTGCGCCGTCTTTACTGTGAGTGAACCAGTGCGCCGTCTTTACTGTGAGTGAACCAGTGCGCCGTCTTTACTGTGAGTGAACCAGTGCGCCGTCTTTACTTTGAGTGAACCAGTGCGCCGTCTTTACTCTGAGTGAACCAGTGCGCCGTCTTTACTGCGAGTGAACCAGTGCGCCGTCTTTACTGCGAGTGAACCAGTGCGCCGTCTTTACTGTGAGTGAACCAGTGCGCCGTCTTTACTGTGAGTGAACCAGTGCGCCGTCTTTACTGTGAGTGAACCAGTGCGCCGTCTTTACTGTGAGTGAACCAGTGCGCCGTCTTTACTGTGAGTAAACCAGTGCGCCGTCTTTACTGCGAGTAAACCAGTGCCCCGTCTTTACTGCGAGTGAACCAGTGCGCCGTCTTTACTGCGAGTAAACCAGTGCGCCGTCTTTACTGTGAGTGAACCAGTGCGCCGTCTTTACTGTGAGTGAACCAGTGCGCCGTCTTTACTGTGAGTGAACCAGTGCGCCGTCTTTACTGTGAGTGAACCAGTGCGCCGTCTTTACTGTGAGTGAACCAGTGCGCCGTCTTTACTGTGAGTGAACCAGTGCGCCGTCTTTACTCTGAGTGAACCAGTGCGCCGTCTTTACTGTGAGTGAACCAGTGCGCCGTCTTTACTGTGAGTGAACCAGTGCGCCGTCTTTACTGTGAGTGAACCAGTGCGCCGTCTTTACTGTGAGTGAACCAGTGCGCCGTCTTTACTCTGAGTGAACCAGTGCGCCGTCTTTACTGCGAGTGAACCAGTGCGCCGTCTTTACTGTGAGTGAACCAGTGCGCCGTCTTTACTGTGAGTAAACCAGTGCGCCGTCTTTACTGTGAGTGAACCAGTGCGCCGTCTTTACTGTGAGTGAACCAGTGCGCCGTCTTTACTGTGAGTGAACCAGTGCGCCGTCTTTACTGTGAGTGAACCAGTGCGCCGTCTTTACTGTGAGTGAACCAGTGCCCCGTCTCTACTGTGAGTGAACCAGTGCGCCGTCTTTACTGTGAGTGAACCAGTGCGCCGTCTTTACTGTGAGTGAACCAGTGCGCCGTCTTTACTGTGAGTGAACCAGTGCGCCGTCTTTACTGTGAGTGAACCAGTGCGCCGTCTTTACTGTGAGTGAACCAGTGCGCCGTCTTTACTGTGAGTGAACCAGTGCGCCGTCTTTACTGTGAGTGAACCAGTGCGCCGTCTTTACTGTGAGTGAACCAGTGCGCCGTCTTTACTGTGAGTGAACCAGTGCGCCGTCTTTACTGTGAGTAAACCAGTGCGCCGTCTTTACTGTGAGTGAACCAGTGCGCCGTCTTTACTGTGAGTGAACCAGTGCGCCGTCTTTACTGTGAGTAAACCAGTGCGCCGTCTTTACTGTGAGTAAACCAGTGCGCCGTCTTTACTGTGAGTGAACCAGTGCGCCGTCTTTACTGTGAGTGAACCAGTGCGCCGTCTTTACTGTGAGTGAACCAGTGCGCCGTCTTTACTGTGAGTGAACCAGTGCGCCGTCTTTACTGTGAGTGAACCAGTGCGCCGTCTTTACTGCGAGTGAACCAGTGCGCCGTCTTTACTGTGAGTAAACCAGTGCGCCGTCTTTACTGTGAGTAAACCAGTGCGCCGTCTTTACTGTGAGTGAACCAGTGCGCCGTCTTTACTGTGAGTAAACCAGTGCGCCGTCTTTACTGTGAGTGAACCAGTGCGCCGTCTTTACTGTGAGTGAACCAGTGCGCCGTCTTTACTGTGAGTAAACCAGTGCGCCGTCTTTACTGTGAGTAAACCAGTGCGCCGTCTTTACTGTGAGTGAACCAGTGCGCCGTCTTTACTGTGAGTGAACCAGTGCGCCGTCTTTACTGCGAGTGAACCAGTGCCCCGTCTTTACTGCGAGTGAACCAGTGCGCCGTCTTTACTGTGAGAGAACCAGTGCGCCGTCTTTACTGTGAGTGAACCAGTGCGCCGTCTTTACTGTGAGTGAACCAGTGCGCCGTCTTTACTGTGAGTGAACCAGTGCGCCGTCTTTACTGTGAGTGAACCAGTGCGCCGTCTTTACTGTGAGTGAACCAGTGCGCCGTCTTTACTGTGAGTGAACCAGTGCGCCGTCTTTACTGTGAGTGAACCAGTGCGCCGTCTTTACTGTGAGTGAACCAGTGCGCCGTCTTTACTGCGAGTGAACCAGTGCGCCGTCTTTACTGTGAGTGAACCAGTGCGCCGTCTTTACTCTGAGTGAACCAGTGCGCCGTCTTTACTGTGAGTGAACCAGTGCGCCGTCTTTACTGTGAGTGAACCAGTGCGCCGTCTTTACTGTGAGTGAACCAGTGCGCCGTCTTTACTGTGAGAGAACCAGTGCGCCGTCTTTACTGTGAGAGAACCAGTGCGCCGTCTTTACTGTGAGTGAACCAGTGCGCCGTCTTTACTGTGAGTGAACCAGTGCGCCGTCTTTACTGCGAGTGAACCAGTGCGCCGTCTTTACTGTGAGTGAACCAGTGCGCCGTCTTTACTGTGAGTGAACCAGTGCGCCGTCTTTACTGTGAGTGAACCAGTGCGCCGTCTTTACTGTGAGTGAACCAGTGCGCCGTCTTTACTGTGAGAGAACCAGTGCGCCGTCTTTACTGTGAGTGAACCAGTGCGCCGTCTTTACTGTGAGTGAACCAGTGCGCCGTCTTTACTGCGAGTGAACCAGTGCGCCGTCTTTACTGTGAGTGAACCAGTGCGCCGTCTTTACTCTGAGTGAACCAGTGCGCCGTCTTTACTGTGAGTGAACCAGTGCGCCGTCTTTACTGTGAGTGAACCAGTGCGCCGTCTTTACTGTGAGTGAACCAGTGCGCCGTCTTTACTGTGAGTGAACCAGTGCGCTGTCTTTACTGTGAGCGAGTCCAAGTACGAGTCACGAGTTCAGAGAACAGAGTCTCGAGTTGGACTCGAGTCCAGAGAATAAGGACTCGAGTACTCCATCACTGCCTCTTCTTAATATCATTAATTCATTTTTGTCATTAGGATATGTACCGAAAACTTTTAAGTTGGCTATTATTAAACCACTTATTAAAAAAACGCATCTTGATCCTCCAGAAATAGTCAATTATAGACCAATCTCAAATCTACCCTTTCTGTCAGAAACACTAGAAAAGGCAGTGTCTTCACAATTATGCTCCTTTTTAGAAAGAAATGTGTGTTCAGAAAACAGTGTTCAGTTGAATGCAGAGGGGACGAGACGCTTGGCATTCTGGGTAATGATGTGTGTGTGTGTGTGTGTTCAGTTGAATGCAGAGGGGAAGCGACGCTTGGCATTCTGGGTAATGATGTGTGTGTTCAGTTGAATGCAGAGGGGATGTCTGGCAGTAAGGCGCTGGGAGGCGCGCGGCGGCGGCGGACTCGTTGCCGGCGCTGTCAGGCGTGTATGCGGACCGAGTGCGGCGAGTGCCACTTCTGCAAGGACATGAAGAAGTTCGGTGGACCGGGACGAATGAAGCAGTCGTGTCTTCTCCGGCAATGCACCGCGGTGAGCCACGCCCAACCCTAGCCTCATAATGCTACGCTAAAGCTTCATTATTTACTTTATTGGGTTTAGTAGAATGGGTTAACATGCTTAAAGGGTTAGTTCACCCAAAACTGTAAATTCTGTGATTAATGACTGAGCCTCATGTGGTTGGACACCCGTCAGACCTCCGTTCATCTTCAGACACAAATGAAGATATTTTAGTGTAAATCTGATGCTCTGAAAGGCCTCCATTGGCTCAACTTTACACTCTCAAGACCCTTAAAAGACACTAAAGACTAAAGTTACAAAGTCCATCTCACTACAGCGGCTCTACAATAACTTTATGAAGACGAGAATAGTTTCTGTGCGCAAAAAAACCCTAAATAACGACTTATATAGTGATGACGATTTCAAAACACGGCCTCATGAAGCTTCGAAGCGTTATGAGTCAGTGAGTCGATTCAGCGGTTCAGAGCGTTATGAATCAGCGAGTCGATTCAGCAGTTCAGAGCGTTATGAATCAGGGAGTCGATTCAGCGGTTCAGAGCGTTATGAATCAGTGAGTCGAATCATGATTCGGACCGCGTGTCAAACCGCCAAACTGCTAAAATTTGGCAATTCACACCGCTGAATCGACTCACTGATTCATAACGCTCTGAACCGCTGAATCGACTCACTGATTCATAACGCTCTGAACCGCTGAATCGACTCACTGATTCATAACGCTCTGAACCGCTGAATCGACTCACTGATTCATAACGCTTCAAAGCTTCATGAGGCCGTGTTTTGAAATCGTCATCTCTATACAAGTCGTTATTTAGGGTTTTTTTGCGCACAGAAACTATTCTCGTCTTCATAAAGTTATTGTAGAGCCGCTGTAGTGAGATGGACTTTGTAACTTTAGTCTTTAGTGTCTTTTAAGGGTCTTGAGAGTGTAAAGTTGAGCCAATGGAGGCCTTTCAGAGCATCAGATTTACACTAAAATATCTTCATTTGTGTCTGAAGATGAACGGAGGTCTGACGGGTGTCCAACCACATGAGGCTCAGACATTAATGACACAATTTACAGTTTTGGGTGAACTAACCCTTTAAACCTTGTGTTATGTTGCGGGTCAATTTGACTTGTTTTAATTTTTAAGTTGTCAGAAATATCAGTTTTTTTATTTTACATTTTGTGACTTTTTCTCATTTAGGGTCATGAACATGCAAAGTTTCAACACGTTTTGACATATACACACACATTTACTGTTACGTTCGTGATGTTCACGGGTTAATTTGACCTGCATTTTTTAATGTTCTAAGGCAATTTTAGAGACCCAAAATAATATTTTGTGGTTATATTTTGTTATTTTAGTTTTTTACTAACCTATGAAGCTAAAAAAATTTGCTTTTCCCAATTTTTTTCAATACAGAAATATTTTTTGTATGCCACAAATGATAAAAATGAGCTATAATTTCTTTTTTCATACTATCTGAAATACTATCTAACCTACATTGTTTTTCTTGAAATGGTGTGACCTTTTCTCATTTAGGGTCATGAACATGCATGTAAAGTTTCAACATGCTGATGCATTGTGAAATGTGCTTATCAAAATGTTATACACTCCTGCTGTTTGTGGGTCAATTTGCCCCATATAGGACGGATATTCAAAAGCAACTGTACAGACACAAAATACAAAAGCATGTGTGTGTCAGAGCTCTTCAACTCTAGTCCTGAAGTGCTGAGATTAACAACTTCATCAAGCAGTGTTCTGAAATCGGCCATCACTGTAGAAGTCCTAAAAGTAAAGTTTAACACAAGTTATAGACGTTTATGAACATGTAAAATATATAACATATATATTTTTATATTTTATATCAAATATACATTTTACAAAACATGTTCAACCCTAAAACTTCAAGAAAATCAAAGCTAAATATCTGAACAAATTCTGTGCTAAATTTTAGGTTGATATCTCAAAAAAGATGTTTTTGTGCGCAGTACCAATGTTTTCCACTAGATGACATGTAGACTCTTCGATTTCCATATATGGTTTGAGTGATCTGAACGTTATATTTTCATACTTTTCAAAATATCTATACAGTAGACATCCTATTCAGAAGTAGTTTGGGCAGTAATGTTAATATTTGATTTGAATTCAATCTCTAAAATGCATATAAAAACATATGGAAAGAGTCAGAGCGCGCGTTATAGTTCACAAATGACGAATCTATCGCTATTTATCTATCATGTCTTTTGAAAATCAGTCACCAAATATGAAAATTAGAGTCTGAAAGCTTTAAAATGCTATATAGGTCAAGATTACTTTAGGTTTAGACTAAGATATTATTGTTCTAAATGTATAAAGGCAAGTTCTTAAAAATAGTGGTTAAAAGTATTTTTATAAAGCGTAAATTCAGATATTTATTCTTTGTAATGTGTGAAAAGTATTGATATTAAAAGTTAATTGTTTGTACCAGATTGTATGTGTTTTTTCATAGTGTGATTTGGGGATTTGTATTGAATCCAATTAGGGTCAATTTGAGCCGGACCATAAGGAGTGTAAGCAGAAATCCAGCAGAGCACGAGGGTTAATCTTCAAAACACGCGTTATTGTTCATATACTGTACATTATTGCAGCTCCTCTATTCCCAGCCCCGCCTTCTGAAAGCTGTGATTGGCCGAAAACCTTAAGCATGTCAGAAATGTACCGCGTCTCTCTTTAATGGCGAGCCTCGGCTTCTAGGCCGCAGTAAACACAGTTAATAATGTGGTGTTTAGCTTCATTCCATGATCAGATGGAGCTGAATGCAGACGTGTCACATGTTCTCCGTGTGTGTGTGTGTGTGTGTGTGTGTCCTCCAGCCGGTGTTGCCGCACACAGCCGTGTGTTTTGCGTGTGGTGAAGCGGGAAAGGAAGACACGGTGGAGTCCGAGGAGGAGAAGTTCAGCCTCTCACTCATGGAGTGCACCATCTGCAACGAGATCATCCATCCCAGCTGCCTCAAGGTCTGTGCCGCGCCTCCTCCACCATCTCATGCTTTACACATCCGCCATAACACCAGCATCTGTCTCCTGCAGATGGGGAAGTCCGAGGGCATCATCAACGACGAGATCCCCAACTGCTGGGAGTGTCCAAAGTGCCACAAGGAGGGAAAGACCAGTAAGGTGAGACTGGGAAGAGCGGAGGAAGGTTCTGGACTCCACACCTGCTTTACATCTTCTGCTCAAATGTAAAAGATGGAATGCATTTAGGCCCATAAATCCTTTATTTGTAAACCGATTGAGACGGACTATGAAGACTTAAAGGGATAGTTCACCCAAAAATGAAGATTAGCCCATGATTTCCTCTCCCTCAGCTCATCTGAGGTGTGTGTGACATTCTTCTTCAGAGGAATATAATCTGAGTTATATTACAAAAGTCCAGGCTAATCCAAGCGTTAGAATTGGATTCATAGTTGCTCTGTTTTTGAAGTCCATAAAAAGTGCATCTGTGTGTCATATAACTGCTCCAGCGGCTCTGGGGTGTTAATAAAGGCCTTCTGAAGCGAATCCACACGTTTGTGTACGAAAAATATCCATATTTAAAACTTTATCAAGTAAACTTTCGTCCTCCGCCTTCCCTGTTCAGCTTCTGGAAGTGTGTAAAGTTCTCCTGCGGATGGAAAGACTAACGCTCAGCTCGTACGGGGCTAGTATGATCTGGTGATTTAAATAATTGCAGAGAATGTGTGTGATCTTAATCCCGTGCGAATCGGCCATGTCTGTAATTTGTAAAGTAAAAATTACCCCGCAAATGAACTTCCATATTCCGCCAAACACCGGTCCTGTGATAATATTAGTCCTGTGTGAATCGGCATCTGTGATTTGGCCAGGATTAGGCGGATCGTGTATCATTTCTGCAAGGTTTGTGTGTCCTGTGCACATTTTTATCTTTATCTTTCACGAAAAATGCAGCTAGGCTGCATATAATGCGCACGGTTATGAATTCCCGTGCGGTCGCGCGATTATACTTTCACTTTAGAATGAGCAATTTGGGAGTAAATTGCACTGTTTTTGTGTTTTTCATTAAGAATAATATTAAACACACCATTCAAGCAATGACAATCTCGCTTAAATGGGCACTTTTACATTTAGCTTTGAAACTGAATCTTCCGTCGTATATTGTTATTATATTGCTCAGTTACGTTTTTAATTGTAGCATCTGTTCTCTAACTGAACGAAATTATTTTTATTACTATAAAACAATCAAAATGATATCGATACGACTGTTTATAATTTCATACAGCTATATCTATAACGAAAAAACAAGTCTTGACATCATATCCGGGAGATAAATTCGAGTGAAACCACAGCTTATCCCGTGAGAATGTGCCACGCAAAACTCAGATGTGGAGAGTCATTTCTAAATCACACGAGGTCCAGATAAAGCTAATCCTGTGTGAATAGGGCTTAACGCTCAGCTCCGCTCGTCATGACGTCACACACACATCTGGAGTTTCACTTTCAACATTCAACACTTTTACACAGAAGGCGGAGGCTGAAAGTTTACTTGATAAAGTTTTAAATATGGATATTTTTCTTACACAAACACGTGGATTCGCTTCAGAAGGCCTTTATTAACACCCCAGAGCCGCTGGAGCAGTTATATGACACACAGATGCACTTTTTATGGACTTCAAAAACAGAGCAACTATGAATCCAATTCTAACGCTTGGATTAGCCTGGACTTTTGTAATATAACTCAGATTATATTCGTCTGAGAGAAGAATGTCACACACACCTCGGATGAGCTGAGGGAGAGGAAATTATGGGCTAATCTTCATTTTTGGGTGAACTATCCCTTTAAGGACTTATAAAGACATTGAGTCACTCACCTAAAGCAACACATGCTATAGCACATCTCACATCTCAACTATAAATGCAGCCATACGGCATGAAGACATTATTCATTAACATCATGATTTGACCAAGATAATGTTTAGATTACTTTAAAATCTCATTCTGTTTTTATTGTTCAAAATTGCAAAAGTGGGTGTGTTAAGGGAACGAACTGAAAGGGAAACGTCCGGTTGATCGTGAAAGCACTGGGTTAGCATGAGGCCCAACTTGCATGTCTCCAACAAACCCATAATATTTGATCCATAACCTCAGCTTGAGCAAAGAGAACCGGTGGCATGTGACGTTATGGTTTCAGACTGCGCCTCGCCGGCCGGAGTTTGGCCTTCGCTGTAGTAATAAGAGTCTGTCTGGCCCATAGGATCAGGGCGATGGCTTGGGAAAGAGACGCATGGACAACGGGGAAGTGAGTCGCTGGAAGCTGACCGATGATCCGCCTCCCAGTAAGAAGAAGAGCCTCTCTCTGGAAGACACGGCGCGTCAGGACGGGCCGAAGCGCAAGAAGGAGAAGGACGTGCCGCAGGAGGGCGGATCCAAGAAGAAGGTGCAACTGAGCCCATGCAAACCACACTTCCTAACCAGCCTTAGATCCAACTCTACAAGAAACCACCACTGACATATCAAATATTAAATATAGTCACCAACTCTCACAAGACAAATAAGCAGCTTAAAAAACAAGCCCTATATTATTTATTATCATCAGTATCATTTATGATCAATCATTTTTTATCAATTAATGAGCCTGCAACAAATTAAACTGAAACATCTCAGAAAACAGATGTGATTTTACAAAAATCTTCAAATTGCAATAAAGGGCACAATATCCTTTTGGAGGTTAGGAGATGGAAAAAGAGAGAAAGTGACGTGAAGGTCAATTATGGAAACCCATAGTCAGAGTTAGTGCACACATATTAGTGAACACACACACACACACACACTGCAAACCGTGAAAAAGACGAGCCCTGCATCTCAATGTGCATATACTATAATAGTGAGATATTACTAATGTCTCACTATTTAGGATGGATTGTATGCACACTGAGTCGCGACTCACTTTCTGTAAAGCTGCTTTGAAACAATGTGTATTGTGAAAAGATCTATACAAATAAATTTGAATTGAATTGAATTGAACACTGGGACACAGGCAAAGAGCGCTGCAATATAACCACATATTTATAATAAAGTAAATTTAAACCATACTTAATGTCAATATTAGTAGCCTACTATACTTTTTTAAATTTTTTATAATAGCCTGTAATGATTAATACATTATAAAAATATATATATTTTAATTAAATGAGGTGCCTCTCCTCCCTGTTTCCTCTCCATCTCTGTATCTCTGCTGGAGGCATTGTTTGTAAAAAAAATGTACGTCTATTTACGTCTGCTAACTATCATTACGTGCATTTATAACGTCAAATTTAAATCTTAAAACAAAAATATGTGAACAAGATGCACGTTTTGGGCACTTATGATCCATATACAGTATTTCAGTCACTGAAAACAGACGTTTTTAAAACGCTTAACGTGAAAAACACTAAAGGGTGAGCTGCACCAATAAGGATTAAATTAAGCAAAGTGTAAAGGATTTGTTGATATGGGTTTTATTTTAAATCGAGTCGTTGCACCACTTCATTTTAAACACAGATTAATTACGCAGTAAAACCGTTATAGAGCTGATCAGCAGCAGACGGAGGAGAACTGAAGACAGGCTAAAGAACCTTAGTGAACCCACCCTTAAAGTGCTGGAGTGGACTAAAACACTGATATTAAAAGATCAAATTCAGTTTACACCTTTTTGATGATGCGTTCTATATACAGGCGAGTAGATGAGGCAAGAATATGAACGTGTTTTCTTTATAATGGGTTTGATGGGAAAACACCTTGTGTTGCACTGATATTCTGTGTTTGTCTGCTTTCCTGTACAAAGTATGCAACATCAATAAGGTGTATATTGAATTTGGTATTTTAATATCACGCATTAATACTGACTACAAACCTGGTCAAATTGACTAGCGGGTAATGGAGGAGAGCCTTTGCCCTCCAGGTGGGCGTTCATATAAGCGTGACGACACGTGAAAACTATGGATTAGCTGCGAGAAGACCGTGTCAGTCAATGTATTGGACAAAACAGCATCCATAAATGTAAAGAAATTAAGTGGCTTATCATGTTTTCCTAACAAGCAACCACATTTTTTAAAATAAGCCCAAAAAAATGCAATTTTTTTTTAAACGCGACGCACCAAAAAAGAAGCCCAAAGTCGTGTGTTATACGCGGACTTGGCAACTATGGTCTCCGGTATTTTGTACAAGTGTAAATTTAAACCCAAAAAAGGGCAGACTAATGTCAGAGCTGAACCCGCTGGAGCTTTATGAACTCTGTGTTTCTGTTTCCCCGACAGATCAAAGGTGCGCGAGAGAAGCATCTGAAGAAGGTACGAGTGTTGGACGCTGTAGTCTTACTCTTTCTTTATCTGGGTCAAAGACAAGACGTCATGATTTTGGTCTCCACATCAAATTATGTTTACAAAAGTCATTTTATATACAGAAAAAACATGTTAAATGCAAGTTAACTGTCTACTTTACTATTTCAAATAACTTTTGTCAAAATAAAATGTCAACATTTAGGGGAAATAATGTTCCAAAGTGTAAAATTGTCATTCAGCGTAATGGTCCGGACTTTGATTTTGCCATTACATCTTTAAATAAATGTATAAAATAACAAGTAAAAAAAATATATTTGTTTTCTTGGCATTTTCAAATATGTGTTGGCTGTGTTATATTAAAAGGACTGTCTTATTTTTTTAAGTATTTAAATAACCAGGGGACTTTTGTCCCGAAAATCCAGTTTGTAAGAGATCATTCAGTGTAACAGGATCATGAGGCCATTCTGAAATCATATAAAAAAACATATCTGTGACATCATCAAAAGACCCTGAAGACCATGTGGAGCTGCAGAAAAGTGAATTCATTGCTCTTAAATATTTGATAATTCCACCTTTTCATGGTGTGGTATCCTAAGTTACAAAACCGCACATCATTCAGTGAAATGCCAAAAAAACATTTATATTGTGAGAATTTTTGAAAAATAAGTAGATGATGTGAATAATTATGATTAACTTTACTGGTCAAGCTCACTTTTTGATATAGATGGCCAGCTTATGGCCTGCAATATAAGCTGAAGTAGAAGTTTCATCATTCAGGGTAATGCTTTTTTCATTCAGTGTAACAGATATATTGATGTAAAAAATTAAACAATATACTTATTCTAACCTGTAATCATTAAAATATATAAAATAATGTGATCATACAAAATTTTATTATATTTTAAATGATTTTCACTTCCTTACAAAAACTTCTTCCTGGCAAATGGGTAAACCTAGTGGTGAAGGATAGTGGCAAACATTTAAAAATTACAATTAATTAGTATTTGTGGGCTGGACTTTGATACTTTAAAGGGTTAGTTCACCCAAAACTGTAAATTGTGTCATTAATGACTGAGCCTCATGTGGTTGGACACCCGTCAGACCTCCGTTCATCTTCAGACACAAATGAAGATATTTTAGTGTAAAGCTGATGCTCTGAAAGGCCTCCATTGGCTCAACTTTACACTCTCAAGACCCTTAAAAGACACTAAAGACTAAAGTTACAAAGTCCATCTCACTACAGCGGCTCTACAATAACTTTATGAAGACGAGAATAGTTTCTGTGCGCAAAAAACCCTAAATAACGACTTATATAGAGATGACGATTTCAAAACACGGCCTCATGAAGCTTCGAAGCGTTATGAATCAGTGAGTCGATTCAGCGGTTCATAGCGTTATGAATCAGCGCGTCGAATGATGATTCGGATCGCGTGTCAAACCGCCAAACTGCTGAAATTTGGCGATTCAAACCGCTGAATCGACTCACTGATTCATAACGCTCTGAAGCTTCATGAGGCCGTGTTTTGAAATCGTCATCTCTATATAAGTCGTTATTTAGGGGGTTTTTGTGCACAAAAACTATTGTCGCCGATTCATAGTTATTTTAGAACCACTGTAGTGAGATGGACTTTGTAACTTTAGTCTTTAGTGTCTTTTAAGGGTCTTGAGAGTGTAAAGTTGAGCCAATGGAGGCCTTTCAGAGCATCAGATTTACACTAAAATATCTTCATTTGTGTCTGAAGATGAACGGAGGTCTGACGGGTGTCCAACCACATGAGGCTCAGTCATTAATGACACCATTTACATTTTTGGGTCAACTAACCCTTTAAAGGTCTAGTCATTTCTAATGTACAGGAAAAAACTAAATTTAAAGCTGTATTACACATTTATTTTTTTGATGCTTGAAAACCCCTGTTTGGTCTTTGACCCCTCTGCAGAAAGCGAAGCCCAACTCGTCGGATTCGTCTGAAGCGAACGGGCCGAACCCGTCAGTGTCTGGAGGACACGGCTCCAGCGGCTCCGCTGCGGCCCAGCCCTCGGCCCTCACGGCCAGCCAGGACCAGCGCTCGCATCACCGCGAGAAACTGGAGCGCTTCAAGCGCATGTGTCTTCTGGAGCGCGTGCGGGACTCCAGCTCCTCGTCCTCCTCCAGCTCCGAAACGGACTCTGAGTCGGACTCTGATTCTCCGTCTCCGATGGGCGGCTCGGAACCGTCGTCTCCGGCCGGCGTGTACGGCAGCATGAGGGAGCGGGACCGGAACCGGCGGCTGGCCGAGCTGGGCTTCAGCGCCTCTGAGGACTCTGAGGGAGAGAGTGTGGCGGCGGACCCGGAGCAGGACGGCGTGGAGGAGCCGCAGCCGCAGCGCCGCAGAGACGCCAACCCCAGGCTCCGCAAGGCCCCTGCGGACCCGGAGGCGGATGATGAGGAAGATGGAGCGGATCGGGCTCACAAGGCTCCGCCCTCCCCGCTCTCCGCCACGCAGCCGCCAACCTTCGCACACACACACTTACCCGAGGGCCTGTCCTCATCCAAGCGCTCGAACGGACAGGACACGCGCAACGGCCGCTCGCGGGTGGGCCGGGAGCAGCAGGAGAAGGAGAACTCAAACAGCAGCGCTGTAGCCAATCACAGGCACGGGAAGGCTGTTCGCGGGAGCAAGATCCGTGGCGGGAGCCGCCAGAGCGCCGGCTCGAATAAGAGCGCGACGGTCAGCTCCGCGACGGCGAACGGCAACAGCGCCACCTCGAACCTGTCCAACCCCGCGGGCGTGTCGCTGGCGCCGCACCGCTCCCAGCCCCCCCGTCCGGGCCCCGCCCGCTCGCAGCTGGTGAAGCGGAGCGCTGTGGCCGTGCCCTCGCCGCCGCGGCCCCTGCAGATGGAGCGGCACCTGGTGCGCCCGCCGCCCGCCTGCCCGGAGCCGCACTGCCTGCCGCTGGACTGCGGAGCCTCACACGTGCTGCCCCGCGAGGTCTGGCTCCGGGTCTTCCAGCACCTCAGTCAGCGCCAGCTCTGCGTCTGCATGCGTGTGTGTCGCACCTGGAGCCGCTGGTGAGAGATCTTACACACCACACCTGCACAAATCACTGCATCACACACTTCAGGGAAGTGTAAAGTAGGGCTGTACGATTAATCGAAAAATAATCGGCATTCGGAACCTCTAACTGACCTATTTTTCCCATATTTCGGTTTTAGTCACGTGACTCCGCCCGTCAGGCACATCGAGTGCAGACACACAGAGAGATGAGCAGTTATCTGTGTTTACTCATGACCCTGAAGTGTCTGAGAGACCGTGATTATCCTCCTCCTGAAACTGCCTCATCGACACGGCATCCTCAATAAACCCGTCTCCAGCGTGATGACTCCGATCGTTAGAATATTACAATCTATTATGACCTCTGACCTGTAAAGTTGCCAGAATAATAATCATACGCTGTTTGTTGATTGGCCAGAGGAGAACTGCCCCCCCGACTGAGCCTGGTTTCTCCAAGGTTTATTTTCCTCCATTCTGCTCCTGATGGGGTTTGGGTTTCCTTGCCACTGTCGCCTCTGGCTTGGCTTGCTCAGTTGGAGACACTACATGTTCAACTAAATATCCAAATACATCTAATTATTAAACTAAATTAACCATATAAACTACAAAACTACTAGAAAATATTTACAGTAAAAACCTTATCAGGAACTAAACCTTATGAGGGCAAAAAATGGAAAGCAAAATAAAAAAATTAAAAAAAGCTAAATAATTGTTCATTAATCGTAATCGAGGTAAAATGTTAAATTAATCGAGGTTTTTATTTTTGGTCAAATCGTTACAGCCCTAACCGATACCACTTTTTTTCAGACCAAGTGCAAGTACTTACATTTGGATATTGCTGATACCGAGTTCTGATACGAGTACTTAATAATACCATCAGTTCCTCTAACAATGTTTTATTTTCATCAGATGTTTTTCACTTTCTGACTGTAACAAAGTAAATACTGTTGCTGACATTTTAACATTCATCTTGGTGTTTTGTTCTCCTAAACAAACATGGCACTGCTGCCCATTTCACACAAATGTAACCTGTAACACATTCAGTGGATTCCAGTTCCACACAACATAGTGCACTGCAAAAGATGCTATTCTTTCTTAGTATTTTTGTCTTGTTTTCAGTCCAAATATCTAAAAAAACTTACATTAAGAAGCATTTACTAAAGAAGCTTTTGTCTTGTTTTGAGGGAAAATAACTCAAAATTAAGGGAGTTAAAATAAGCAAAATAATCTGCCAATGGTGTAAGCAAAATAATCTTGTTTTCTGTTTGAATTGAGATTATTTTGTTTACACCATTGGCAGATTATTTTTCTTATTTTAAGCAAAAACTCCCTTAATTTTGAGTTATTTTCCCCCAAAACAAGACAAACTTTTGTTTGTCTAGTAAATGCTTCTTAATGTAAGATTTTTTAGATATTTCGACTGAAAACAAGACAAATACAAAGTAAGAAAAGCATTTTTTGCAGTGTAGCAGAACAACTGAATTAAATTATTATAAGTTATCACAGCCCTTTTCGGAAAAGTGAGAGGCTGGTTCTTTTTGATGGCTATTTGGAAAATACTTGGAAAATACTAGTCGTTTACATTTTTTTGGCACATCTAAGGTTTTGCTTTAATATATATATATTTTACAAAGGTTATGTTTAAATTACTGTCGTGTTAATGTTATGTCTTGAAATGATATATTATTTTGAAAAGTGTATATCTGCAGCAAAACAACCTCAGGTTCTCCGGTGCTCGCGGAGTCTTCAGATAAATCTCCACTTGGGTGAAGCAGGGATTTTGAAGGCTTACACAAAACTTTTCTATTTTCTTCCATGTCTTCCATTTACCATACAATCTCCAAACCTCGAGCACCACCAACAGCTCACACATATGTTTATGCTAATACCCTTTGACCTGAAAGGCCTCCAAACAAAAGGGTTTGTCATAGTGGTACTAGACGGTTCATTAGATCTTCACCAAATCATTAGCATAAAGGCCCTTTCACACCGGACGCGTAACGAAAAAGCGAAGCGGAAATACGTCTGTGTGTTGAGGTTCTTGAAGCACTGACTCCAGCTCCAGTCCACTCTTTGTGAATCACATTTTTGAATGGGTTTTGTTTCACAATCCTCTCCAGGGTGCGGTTATCCCTATTGCTTCTACACTTTTTTTCTAGCACATCTTTTCCTTCCCTTCGCCTCTCTATTAATGTGCTTGGACACAGAGCTCTGAGAACAGCCAGCCTCTTCTGCAATGACCTTTTGTGTCTTGCCCTCCTTGTGCAAAGGGTCAAAGGTCGTATTTTCGTGTGCGAATAGTTCGCGTCAAAACAATTCACATCAGCCGCGACGCGAGTTTGCGACGTTTCAGAGCTCCAACATTCCCAAACATTCGAGGCGACAGCTGAGAAAACTTCCGCACTTACTTCCCAATGTCCGTGGGAGAGTTTGAGGAGCTCCTCCAGAGACCGTAGCACCGCATCTGACGACACACACACACACACACACACACACACACACACACACACACACACACACACACTTCACAAACCAATCGATCCGGAGCTGCTGTGTTTCCAGTTGAGTCACAATGTAAACATTTAAGTGCCACAGTCGTACTGACGGAAACACATTCACTTTCTATAGTCGCGGACGCAATTAGGTTAGAAAAAAATCAACGTATTGATTATAATATCATAATCTGTAGCCTATAGTGGGCAAACACATCTGCATCTGTACAGCTGTAAACACATCTACAGCTGTAATCTCAGGAGGAATGCGATACCTGGCTATGGTTAATGTTGATTGAATAGCTAATGACATCAACTGGACATTTCGTCACCTTTGTTTCCTTGTATGTGATTGGTTTAAGCCTTTTCTATCGCTGCCAGTGTTAAAAAAAAATCGACATCGAAACGGAAAAAATAACATAGTTTTTTCGCCGCAGCACATTCGCGTTCGGTGTGGAAGCTCTCATTACACAAACAGCTGATCAAAAAATAAAACCATTGCGCGTCAAAATCGCGTCCAGTGTGAAAGGACCTTTACTGGCTGGTCTTTTTATCTTCGGTGCGGCGGATCAAGTCAAATGATAACCGTTTTCCCATGATGCCACTGTAACGTCTCTGATAATGAACATATTCTGCTGATGAAATGAATGTGGCGGACAACAGGTCTGTGGTTGCTGTTTGCAGCTTTTTTTTTTATTCTTTTTTTTTATTCTTTTTTTATTTATTTTTATTCTTTAGCACAAATGTGAGTTGGACTGAATGTTTGTGGAGGATTCTATACCCTTTGACGATGAAGATCATCGCTCGGGTGAAACAAGAGAAGGGTTAGTTCGAGATAATGTTATTTCATCAATAACATTATCTCGAACTAACCCTTCTCTTGTTTCACCCGAGCGATGATCTTCCAAACCAGTGCTCTAGAAATGTTCCTTGTGTGTGTGTGTGGACTGGTAATCCCTACGTTATGGGGACAAAATGTCCCCACAAAGATGGCAATATCCGAAATCCTGTATTCGTGCGTGCGTGCGTGCGTGCGTGCGCGTGCGCGTGTGCGATGGGTAGGTTTAGGGGCAGGGGCAGTGTAAGGGGATAGAATATACAGTATGTACGTTATAAAAACCATTACGCCTATGGAAAGTCCCCATAAAACATGAAAACCCAACTTGTGTGTGTGTGTGTGTGTGTATGTATATATATATATGGAGTATCAGGACCATTACCAGTAACTCACCATTCATTGTGTTCAAAACTGACATCAATAACCAATCATTTCACTTGTATTGGTGGTTATCCAGCACACAATGCTGTAGCCAGTTTATTTATCGGTACAAATATCAGCAGAAATAATAATTGAGTTGTTTCCATCTGTCTGACGTGCAGCTGTCCATGCAGTGTGTGTGACGTGTGTGTGTGTTTGTCTGCAGGTGCTGCGATAAGAGGTTATGGACTCAGATCGATTTGAGCCGGCAGCGCTCCATCACTCCTCCGATGCTGAGCAGTATCATCCGCAGACAGCCCGTCTCACTCAACCTGGGCTACACCAACATCTCCAAGAAGCAGCTCATGTGGCTGATCAACCGCCTGCAAGGTACAGAGTCCGCTCAGGGGCACGATACAGGTTAAGAGTGTGTAGAAGAGCCGACAGGAAGTGACACGGGCGCACAGAGTCCAGGTAAAGAGTGTGTAAAAGAGCCGACAGGAAGTGACACGGGCGCACAGAGTCCAGGTAAAGAGTGTGTAAAAGAGCCGAGTGGAAGTGAGGAAGGGTCAGAGATCGGTGTGGTTTACACCCGGTCTACAGCGAGGGAGAATTGACCCGAGTGTGTGTGTGAAGCTCACAGGTGAGCGTGTAATGGGGCCGTTTGGCTTCTTCAGAGCTGGTCACATGACGATCATCAGTTATACCAGCCATTGCTCGAACATGATCAACAAACTCAAGGCCACACCAAACTGGGAACTTTCATAATCACGACCATAATACTAGGGGTGGGGGAAATATCGATACAGCGTAATATCGACATACAGGTGCTGGTCATATAATCAGAAAATCATCAAAAAGTTGATTTATTTCACTAACTCCATTCAAAAAGTGAAACTTGTATATTATATTCATTCATAACACACTGACTGATATATTTCAAATGTTTATTTCTTTTCATTTTGATGATTATAACTGACAACTAAGGAAAATCCCAAATTCAGTATCTCAGAAAATGAGAATATTACTTAAGACCAATACAAAGAAAGGATTTTTAGAAATCTTGGCCAACTGAAGAGTATGAGCATGTCCAGCACTCAATGCTGATAGCACTTTCTATGGGCTTAAGGTCAGGCGAGTTTGCTGGCCAATCAGGAACAGGGATACCATGGTCCTTAAACCAGGCACTGGTTGCTTTGGCACTCTCCCAGTCCTGTTGAAAAATGAAATCATCATTTCCATAAAGGGTTAGGGTATATAATATCGTTATAATATTGTATCATGGCTTAAAGCTACACTATGTAACTTTTCCGTCCACTAGAGGTCGCCTGTTCAAAACAAAGGCGTAGTTTGATGACGGCACGTTTGAGCGCAGAATCTCGGGACATGTGGTCTTCACCTCACAGCCGGTGGAAAACAGTCAGGATAGGACTCAGGCAGAAATCATGTTCATGATGCGATTATTAGCATTACTGTAGTGAAGCAGAGCAGGAGCGAGTGTTGTGGAGCTGAGCAAGGCCGCAGGAGCGATTGAAGAGCGGGACTGTTATTATGGCATAGTCGCTGGCGGGACTTTTATTATGACACGGTTGCCGGCGCTACTTCCTCTTTTCCAGTCATGAGTATATGAGGTAACGCAACTCTGTTTATCGTATTAGATATATCTGAGTGTGTTGAAAAGGAAGTTATGACGTTCTCTCGGCGGCTGCTATGACACTTGTTCACACTGCAGTGAGAGTAAAGTGTTTCACTGAATAAAACCGGAGACCGAGGGTGACGCAGATATGACGCAATCGACAGGCGACTCCCTCACACCCATAGCTCACACGTCCCGGTTCCTCGGTTAAAATAGCAATTTTCTCACGATTTACAAATAGTTTAAAACATTTGGGATATTCTAAGTACTCAACTGAACAAAATATATAACACTGGCCTAGTGGTTTCTGGATATTTTACTGCAAAAATCCTACATAGTTCACCTTTAAGTATCGTTATTACTGTATATAATATCGTTATAATGTATCTTGGCTTAAGTATCGTTATAATATTGTATCATGGCTTAAGTATCGTTATTACTGTATATAATATCGTTATAATGTATCTTGGCTTAAGTATCGTTATAATATTGTATCGTGGCTTAAGTATAGTTATATTGTATCGTTATAATATCGGATCTTGGCTTAAGTATCGTTATATTTAGTAATGCACCGATCATGATTTTACTTGGCCGATTCCGATACCGATTTACGATTATAATTTTTTTTACACACAATAAAAGAATAAAAGTATACATGAACAAAATTTTATTTGGTATTTAACAGGCTAAATTGGCTTTTGGCTAATGAAAACAAGTCCGCAATATGAAATTAATGGGAAATTGAATTGGAAATGAAAAGGCTGAAAGGTGAAATTAAAGGCAACATCTGCATATTCTGCAATCCAAACAAAGATGTTACTTAAATCAGCATTTGTTTTTAAATTCAGTGTAAAGAAAAAAAGTCTTTACCAGTGAAATTCAATAAAACCAAAGTATATAATTGTTCCAAAATGTTAAATCAAATAATGTTTAATGCAACGAAAAACACTAAGATGCTACAGCAGGTGCTTTTTAAATCAAATTAAGTCAATGTAATTTTAAGGTAAAATATAAATGATCATCCTATTAGCTACAGAACTGATAGTATTTCATTTCTAAAGTGCAGCATGTTCTTCTTTAGGCTACAGAAAGAAGTATTTCAGCTTTGTCACAAGTTAGTCTGTTTCGTTCTCATCCGATCCAACACGTGAGAATCTGAGCTGAACAAACGCTCACTATCTGCACTTGAGCAGGACTCAAGAGGTAAGATCGCGCAACTTCAGCTTGCGCAGGAAAGCGGCTCTTCATTCCCTTCAGTGTATCTCGTCTCTTCCCTCAGTTGTCCAGGTTCCGTTTGTAACACACAAGTGACATGTTCGCGAATGATTGCAATATAGGCGTATGTGCACGCGGGCACACATCCGGAAAAATCGGCAGAAAAATACAAAGAAAACTGTCCGGTTCCGATTTTTGGCCGATCAACTGGTGCGTCCCTAGTTATATTGTACCGTGGCTTAAGTATCGTTAAAATATCGTATTATAATATCGAATCTTGGCTTAAGTATCGTGATATCGTATCGTGGCTTAAGTATAGTTATAATATCGTATCGTGGCTTAAGTATCGTGATATCGTATCGTGGCTTAAGTATAGTTATAATATCGTATCTTGGCTTAAGTATCGTGATATCGTGTCGTGGCTTAAGTATAGTTATAATATCGTATCGTGGCTTAAGTATAGTTATAATATCGTATCTTGGCTTAAGTATCGTGATATCGTGTCGTGGCTTAAGTATAGTTATAATATCGTATCGTGGTTTAAGTATCGTGATAATATCGTATTGTGAAGTAAGTATCGTTAAAATATCGTATCGTGGTTTTAGTATAGTTATAATATCGTATCGTGGTTTAAGTATCGTGATAATATGGTATCATAGTTTAAGTATCGTGATAATATGGTATCGTGGTTTAAGTATCATGATATCGTATTGTGGTTTAAGTATCGTGATAATATCGTATCGTGGTTTAAGTATCGTGATATCGTATCGTGGTATAAGTATCGTGATAATATTGTATCATGGGACCTCTGCTGATTTCTAATCCTACAAAATATGCAGGCAAATCCACAAAAGAATAGATAAGGAAAAAATAGAGGATTTTGTAAAGTCCTGATGTATAAACTTCTTTTTGTCCCACACTCACATCTGGATTTAGGAAAAATAACATAAATATATTAAATATATTTAGAAAAATGTTGTCCTAAATATATGCACTCTGACTGACTGAAGTAATGAAGAAATCCCAGTGATTTTAAACTGTACTCTTGAATTGATAAATGAGCATTTCTGTATCTCTAATGGACAGTAGGGTTAGAAAGGGCCAGCTCATTTCCCATGCCTGAGGGTTAGAGTTCACTCAAACGTCCAGGCTTCCAGGTTCCTCGCTCTGTGGACTCAGACGTCCCTCATGTCTCTCCCTCAGGTCTGCTGGAGCTGAATGTGTCCGGATGCCCATGGTCCTCGGTCTCGGCCCTCTGTCAGTCCGTCTGTCCCTGTCTGAGGCTCCTGGATCTCAGTCGAGTGGAGGATCTGAAGGACTCTCACCTGAAAGAGCTGCTGGCTCCCCCGTCCAACGACACGCGCTCAGGTCAGGCTTCCGTCCCCCAGTCCTCACACACACACCCCTTCACTGAGACGGGTCTTCATACAGAGCCACACTTTATTTATACAGCGCTCTTTACAATGCCGAAAGCAGCTTCACAGTGTTAAACAGGAAACAATGCCACAGAGTTCAGTCCTGGGGCAGATCAGTGATAGAGTTCATGTTCAGTGTCCCCGACTGAGCAACACAAAGCCAAGAAACCAACCGGACAGATTGAGGACATAATGTAGTCAACAGTTCAGTGATATTATACATTCATACTTGTAAAATTGTCATAATACTTTTCCACCTTATTATGCACAGATTAACAAGTTATCATGAGGGTCACAGTTCAGTCTGATGTCCGTGTCTGGGCCAGCTAGTGTCCGTTCAGTTTTAGTGCTCAAGTCAAGTCAAGTCAACTTTATTTATATAGCGCTTTTCACAAAGTAGATTGTTTCAAAGCAGCTTTACAGTGTTAAACAGGAAAATAATGCAGCATAATTTTATTCAGCCGCATAGCCACTCCGGAAAAAATGCTGATGTCATCAGCCCATCTCAACCATCACACAGCGACAGTGTGGGCTTTAGATCAATAATTTGATCAGTAATTTAGTTTAAATGGTTAATTTAGTTTATTATTTAGATTTATTTCGATGTTTATTTGAAAAATGTAGTGTCCCCAACTGAGCACGCCAAGCCAGAGGCAACAGTGGCAAGGAAACCAAAACCCCATCAGGGGCTCAATCCGGTTCTGTTCACTCAGAGTCAGAGTTAATATTGACAGCATATTTTGATTTAGTTTTTGTCATAGTCTTTTGACTAAAATGCCATTTAGTTTTAGTCATATTTTAGTCGCCTGAATTGTTTTTAGTTTTAGTCTAGTTTTAGTCTCCTAAAATCTAATGAGTTTAGTTCAATTGTAATACATTAAGCATTTAAGCGTCACATAACCGACTGTCACTCGAACTGACATTTTGACATAATTTTGTTTTTGACATTAAAAATACACGAAAGAGCTCAAATTCACTTTTTTTGTTTTTAAAAACATCTATATAGTTTTTATAACTGTGTATTTCTGTTCTAGTCAGTATATCAGGTTAAGCTAAAGCTTCAAATAAGTTTGTTTATTTATTTTTTTGATTTCAGTTAACATTTATTTAATTTCAAGTAATGAAGATTTTTTTTAATGGTTTTAGTGAACTATTATAACCCTGATACTTTATTGAATATGTGTAAAATACTGGTCTTTCCTCCTGACTATGAACTAAATGTGAATTAAATTACAACCCAAAATCAGAAAAAGTTGGGACAGTATGGAAAACACACACACAAAAAAAGAAGTGATTTCTAAATTTACTTTGACTTGTATTTCATTGCAGACAATATGAACACAAAATATTTCATGTTTTGTCTGGTCAACTTCATGTCATTTGTAAATATGCATCCTTTCCTGTCATTCAGACCTGCAACACATTTCAAATAAAGTTGGGACAGGAGCAATTTAGGGCTAGTAATGAGGTAAAATGGTTAAATAATTATGTGATTTGAAACAGGTGATGTCAACAGGTGATTGTAATTATGATTTGGTACAAAAGCAGCATCCAAGAAAGGTCTAATCCTTTAGGAGCAAAGATGGGCCGAGGATCGCCAGTTTGCCAACAAATACGTGAGAAAATTATTGAAATGTTTAAAAACAATGTTCCTCAAAGAAAGATAGGAAGAGATTTGGATATTTCACATTCAACAGTGCATAACATAATTAAAAGATTCAAGGAATCTGGAGGAATTTCAGTGCGTAAAGGACAAGGGCGCAAGCCTAAGCTGAACAACCGTGATCTCCGATCCCTCAGGCGGCACTGCATCAAGAATCGTCATCATCTAGAAGCCATATCACCACATGGGCTCAGGACTACTTTGGCAAACCTTTGTCAAGTACCACAATACGTAGTTACATCCACAAATGCCAGTTAAACTGTACTGTGCCAAAAGGAAGCCCTATGTTAACAGTGTCCAGAAGCGCCGTCGACTTCTCTGGGCTCGAGGCATCTGGGATGGACCATCACACAGTGGAAACGTGTACTGTGCTCAGATGAAGCAGTATTTCAGGTGTTTTTTGGGATGAATGGACGCCGTGTGCTCTGGACCAAAGAAGAAAAGGATCATCCAGACTCTTACCAGCAACAAGTCCAAAAGCCAGGGTGTGTCATGGTATGGGGTTGTGTCAGTGCCCTTGGCAAAGGTAACTTGCACTTCTGTGAAGGCTCCATTAATGCTGAAAAGTACATCGAGATTTTGGAGCATAATATGCTGCCTTCAAGAAGACATCTTTTCCAGGGACGTCCATGCATATTTCAACAAGACAATGCAAAAGCACATTCTGCACACATTCTGCAGTCCTGTCTGTGGAGGAAGAGGGTTCGGGTACTTGACTGGCCTGCCTCAGTCCCGACCTGTCTCCAATAGAGAATGTGGACAACGAAGACCCCGAACTGTTGCCCACCTTAAGACTTGTTTCAGGAAGAATGGGACAAAATTACACCTGAAACACTTCATCACTTGGTGTCTTCAGTCCCTAAACGTCTTTTAAGTGTTGTGAAAAGGAATGGCAACATTACAAAGTGGTAAATGCTTTACTGTCCCAACTTTTTTTGAAATGTGTTGCAGGTCTGAATGACAGGAAAGGATGCATATTTACAAATGACATGAAGTTGACCAGACAAAACATGAAATATTTTGTGTTCATATTGTGTGCAATGAAATACAAGTCAAAGTAAATTTAGAAATCACTTTGTTTTTTTTGTTTTTTTGCGTTTTCCATACTGTCCCAACTTTTTCTGATTTGGGGTTGTAAATACAGTTTATTGTGTAAGCAAAAACGAATATATAATGCATCAATTTTAATAATAAACAAGCTGGAAATACACCAGGACTCTTATTTTGAAATGTCTGAGCCTCTATTGCAGTTGCAGGAGCTCATTCAAGTTCAGATGAGGAGATCAAATATGCATTATTACAACCGTCTAAAACATATTACTAAATAAACATGGTAAAGTAAACACTGTCTTTATTCATCAGCATTAGTTCATAAACTCTGTCGTGTGTGTGTGTGTGTGTGTGTGTGTGTGTGTGTGTGTGTGTGTGTGTGTGTGTGTGTGTGTGTGTGTGTGTGTGTGTGTGTGTGTGTGTGTGTGTGTGTGTGTGTGTGTGTGTGTGTGTGTGTGTGTGTGTGTGTGTGTGTGTGTGTGTGTGTGTGTGTGTGTGTGTTATTGATTGAGCCGCTCTGGAGCTGGATTGGGGGTGTGTGAGCCTGTAGATCGTGTGTTTTCCAGAGGTTAGATCAGTTAAGATCAAATGTGCTCATCTGAGACACAGATCATCAGTTCTGACCCCATCTCTGCCCTAATCTACCCTCACTAACCTCACTATTCTCCTCTCACTTTTTTTTGTGGACGAAGTTGATTTTCCTCATAGTTTTTGTCATCCAACACTAGTTTTTATTTAGTTATCGTCTCGTTTTCGTCAGAGAAAAAAGGTTGTTGACGAAAATTATGACACAAATTATCCGTCAACGAAATTAACACTGGTTAGAGTTAGAAACCAAACCGAACAGCAGAGACTCTACATGCGGAATCATATCAGAGCAACGTTGAGAATATGAGTGTTCAGTAAATGTGTTTCTGACCTACAGAACTAACCCAGCCTTCCCGTTACAGCTCACGGAGAGAACCGCGGCGGACGCTTCCAGAACGTGACCGAGCTCCGATTGGCCGGGCTGGAAGTGACGGACGCCGTGTCCCGTCTGTTAGTGCGCTACCTTCCTCACCTGACCAAGCTGGACCTCAGCCAGTGCTGCCATATCACAGACCAGACCATCCACACGCTGACCTCGCCCATATCGCCGCTCCGCGAGAGCCTCACACACGTCAACCTGGCAGGTAAAGCTCACACACAGAGACCGGACAGTCCCATGATGCACCAGAGGCATGACGTCACCACTGGAGTTATGTAGGGCTGGGCGATATGGCAAAAATCTGGGTATGTTTTGGTTAAATTGCGATATACGGTATATACACTCACCTAAAGGATTATTAGGAACACACACTAATACTGTGTTTGACCCTTTGGCCTTCAGAACTGCCTTAATTCTACGTGGCATTGACTCAACAAGCTGCTGAAAGCATTCTTTAGAAATGTTGGCCATATTGATAGGAGAGCATCTGCAGTTGATGGAGATTTGTGGGATGCACATCCAGGGCACGAAGCTCCCGTTCCACCACATCCCAAAGATGCTCTATTGGGTTGAGATCTGGTGACTGTGGGGCCATTTTAGTCCAGTGAACTCATTGTCATGTTCAAGAAACCAATTTGAAATGATTGGAGCTTTGTGACGGTGCATTATCCTGCTGGAAGTAGCCATCAGAGGATGGGGACATGGTGCTCATAAAGGGATGGACATGGGCAGAAACAATGCTCAGGTAGGCCGTGGCATTTAAACCATGCCCAATTGGCACTAAGGGGCCTAAAGTGTGCCAAGAAAACATCCCCCACACCATTACACCACCACCACCAGCCTGCACAGTGGGAACAAGGCATGATGATCCATGTTCTCATTCTGTTTACGCCAAATTCTGACTCTACCATCTGAATGTCTCAACAGAAATCCAGACTCATCAGACCAGGCAACATTTTTCCAGTCTTCAACTGTCCAATTTTGGTGAGCTGGTGCAAATTGTCGCCTCTTTTTCCTCTTTGTAGTGGAGATGAGTGGTACCCGGTGGGGTCTTCTGCTGTTGTAGCCCATCCGCCTCAAGGTTGTGTGTGTTGTGGCTTCACAAATGCTTTGCTGCAGACCTCGGTTGTAACGAGTGGTTATTTCAGTCAAAGTTGCTCTTCTATCAGCTTGAATCAGTCGGCCCATTCTCCTCTGACCTCGAGCATCAACAAGGCATTTTCTCCCACAGGACTGCCGCATACTGGATGCTTTTCCCTTTTCACACCATTCTTTGTAAACCCTAGAAATGGTTGTGTGTGAAAATCCCAGTAACTGAGCAGATTGTGAAATACTCAGACCGGCCCGTCTGGCACCAACAACCATGCCACGCTCAAAATGGCTTAAATCTCCTTTCTTTCCCATTCCGACATTCAGTGTGGAGTTCAGGAGATTGTCTTGACCAGGACCACACCCCTAAATGCATTGAAGACACTGCCATGTGATTGGTTGATTAGATAATTGCATTAATGAGAAATTGAACAGGTGTTCCTAATAATCCTTTAGGTGAGTGTATGTATTTCACATCCGGCCCAATGATGTCCGACAAACAATGTTGATATTGAAGGCTATGAAACACATATAGTGAATGTTAGATATGCAATATATTATGTGCAAAAAGGGTTAAAAACCAAAGCAACACTAGACTAATCATATTAGCCTGCATCTGATGACCCCATTATAATGGTCACTTTCATAAAAATACTCTTAATATTCCACATATGGCACATTTATTAAATATTTGAGTCAGAATTAGCGTGTTCTAGCGGAGGTTCACCTGCAGGAGCTCGTCCTCTGCTGACAGTGTATAACTAACGGATATTAAAGCAGCACTAGGTAACTTTTCAACCTTTTATAATATATTTTCAAACCTCTGGTGATGATACATTGACTTACAATAGGTTGAACGACACGTCTGCCATAGCCTGACGGGGTCTGTATTGTTTTTAAACGTACTTTTAAACTTCGGGTTTCGGGTAGTAACGCGAGAACAAAAAGAACTACAAAATTCGACTGCTTTACGGCATATACGTCACTTCCACCACCACTTCCTTAAATTCGGATGTGCGAGCCCAACTATCATTTGTTTGCCGGATGTTATAGTCATGGCCGAAGCAGCACAGAAAAATAAGAAAGCAAAGGTTTTGTCGGAGGAAAGCAAAAAGAGGAAAGGAGAAAGTGATGGGATTAAAGACAGGAGGAGGATCAACATTGGGCAGCGTTTGCTCGCGGGCGTGAGCTGGAGGAGGAGGAGCTACATTCTGGCAAGTAAATACATAAGACGTACAAAATCATATTTTAGGATACCTAACATGTCTGTGATATTGGTTTATTTGTCTTGCCTCAAGCTATAATGCAAATCGATTTTTCAAATTTGCAGATTCATCTATGGTATCTTGATATTGTAATATAGCCTGACGTCGTCATACTCAGTTCTAGTCAGAATATGAGTCTGATGCTGCTCTGTTGGGCTGTGATTATGGGGTGTGTTTCAACCCAACCAGGAAAGACCTCAATTGGATAGACCAACAACCAATCAGAGTAAAGGAGCGACGCATAACGTTAGTTGTCAGATGTCAACAGAACTCAACTACACTGTGTTGCCAAATCCGCGGGTTGAAGTGACCCCAATTATGGGATGTACAGACCCAGGAATGAGAATTTTAGTTGCCAGCCCTGCCAAAATAACTCATATTTTACCCCCCAAAGGCCTTTTTTTCCCGGAGAACCCCCCCCCGGAAAGCTATTGGGCTTGTTTTTGGCTAGTTTTGAGTAGTAATTAGGCAGGTTTTGTTGTAAAAACTTGGTCACCCTGTCTGCACGCACACTGGAATAAGTAACGTTAGAAGAAAAAGATGAGTGTAAACGATCTTTGCCGGTGTTGTAAAAGCAGAACTTAAGGATACAGAGTACTTACCACACCATCATCGTTTCTGAGAGAAATAGTAAAGGTGAACGCATATACGAACAAGTTCTCCGTTTAGGATTAGAACAAATTCAACCCAAGCGCCTTTGATGACGTGATGATTACGCTACTGTTGATCATCTGTCCGTCATCGTCTAAAGCCCGCCCTGATGATTTCATTGGTCCGAACAGTTTCTGTTCAGGCATAATTACTCCTCTACCGATCAAGTCCAGACCGAACTGCCCGAGTAAAAATGTTGTGGGCGGGGCTAAGTTCGGCTGGCATCCAGGCTAATTGTAATATTGACGATAGATGGTTATTACCTACCACTCAAACATTGAATTGAAGTATCATATAGATTGTGTAAAACGGGAACCAATAGACTAGGCTACTATAATGACGCTGGCTTGTAAACGTGAGCATCGCGATCATTTGGCGTTTGAAAAAAATAAAACCAATGAAATGATATTCATATGACATGCTGAAACATATGCCACTGCACCTGGGATGAAGACATTTCACACGCGATGCAAGCAGATGCATCCGCTGATGTAGAAGGACAGAGTTTATGACAGTAGTAGAGGACCATACTGTTTCCCAACTGTAGGGGGAGCCCAAGAGCAAAAACTAGCTAGTGCTGCTTTAATATAAACGGTATTGCTTCAGTCCATATCATTTCTAAAACATATGTCCCTGGAGCACAACAGCAGTCCCGCGTCTCACGGGTGTATATGGGTCAAAATTATACATTTTTGCAGAAATCATTAGGATATTAAGCAGTGGCGTAGGCAGAATCTGTTCCCTGAGTCACGGCCTTTGCTGTTATTGTGAGTGTACACAAATAAAAGTCAACAGTTTATAATTATATCTTGCACTGATCTCTGTACGGTGGAGGATTGTGAGTTGTTTCCGCTGTCGTGAAGGATAAAATCAACAATCCGAAAGAGGGTTAAAGAAAACGTAGCCTATTTAGTTTCATAATCAGGCTATGTTTAAACATTATTTTAATTTCATATGTTGATTATGTAAAGTGAGCAGTAGTGTAAGGCACATAATCAGATGCGCATATGTCCGGGGACATGGATTTTGAGCACTTCATTGAGTTTTGTTTTCTAGAAAGTCTTTCTTTAAAATTTATTTAGTTTTGTATACATTGTATTTTAATTTTGATCAGTGCTTAATCAACTATTTGGCTGTATATTAATAAATAAGAAGCAAACTGAGGTCGTCTGGAATGGATTGAGGTGTGTAGCTGGTCTTTGAGTACGGCTGAACCTACAGAGTCTTTCTGTTTTAACACATGTCTTGAATATATGTCTGAATTACAGTAGGCCTGTAGATAGTTGTGTGGCTGCACCTCGGTCTGTCATTACTAGTTTAAAGTTACGCCACTGCCGTTATTAGGAGAAATATATGTTGTTTTAACGACATAAGATCTCGTAATTATGACATACTTGAGTGGAAAAAAATAATCTGTAGGCCCTGTGTGGGAGCAATGCTGACCTGTCAATGCGAAGGTTTCCACTGAAATTTTGCGAAAAATTTCCTTTTCAAATTGCCTGAAAAACCACCTCAAGCGAGCATAAACACTTTTTTGCTATATATGGGAGTTTTTGCGAAATTGACGCGTTTCCATTGGGCGTATTTTCAATTCGCAATTTCAATTTGCGCAGTTTGAAGGGTAATGTAAACACGGCTACTGTCACACATAAACCAAAACCACAGCTACAACCTGTCCACATACAAAACACGAGCAGCGGCTACAACAAACCTTACACACTTTATTTACACTTTTCTAATATTTTCTTCATTTTTATTGAAATGCGGCTTTCCGATCTGATATGTGATGAGGGAGGGAAGGAGTACAGCGAGTTCGGCAAAAGGCGGATTCAAACCGCAGGTTGAATTGCGTCAAAACGTAGTGCCACATCTTACCCCTACACTACACGACTGGCAGACACTGATGGTGTTTCCTGCTTCACAGACTGAGCCTGCGCTCGGAATGGAAAAGTCTTACGGTTACTAGCGGCCGGAGGGACGGTTCTCCAGCGCTAATGCCATTTTTATAGAATTATGCATCGCTGCAGTTTATCTATCAAACAACTGCAAATTATAGGCTGAGGTAGGTAGGTAAACAGACATGAGCTGAATGTTAGAGACGATAAAAGTGAGTGGGTCCAATATCATTGATCGTAAAAAGTGGGTGGGGCTTGTCCCACATACAACGGTTCTGACGCCCATGTTTATTATTAGTAGTAATATGCATTGCTAAGGACTTAATTTGGACAACTTTAAAGGAGATTTTCTTTGCATCCTCAGATTTTCAAATATTGTCCTAACAAACGCACCTCAATGGAAAGCTTATTTACTCAGCTTCTGATAATGTATAAATCTCAATTTCAAAACATTGACCCTTATGACTAGGGCTGGGTATTGACACATTTCACAATTCAATTCGATATTCGATTCAATTCGATATTCGATTCAATTCAATATTGATTACTTTAGATAAATATCAGGTATAATACATGGCCAATGTTCTCAAGGAAAACTAATCTCTGAACTAATGTTGTAAACTATGTGAGTCAGTTGATACTACATTAGCCGACTAATAGTGAAGGTAAAAATTAACTGATTTGTATACAAACACTTAAATTACACTAAATTCTGTTTTTTTTAAATAAAATAATAATAGTTATAATAACTTTACAATTACATAATCATATTTATACTCCAATTAGTTTTTTGAAATATAAACATTTGGCTGTCATAAAAACTTGCCAGATTTATTCATAGGCTACATGCATGTATTAAATTGAAGAACATTAATGATTATGTAATGTGTTGCATATAGTTATCAAAATGCTCCTCTCTAGAGTTATGTTTTCTAGCTGATTTAAAGCTGACTAATGAGTTTATGGACACTGGATATGGTTTTCTGGGGTAACTGACGTTACATGACTTCGTTTACTAGCCGTTTTACTGACGTCTTTCTGCGGTTGAAACTTGAGCTATTCTGTGACATGATACGGATTTCGGTAAGTTATCCTCTATCTTTAACACTTTCAGAAGCTCATTCATGTTTACTTCGCGCTGTAACTGGTATTAAAGCGGAAGAGAAGATCCGCTCATGTTTACTCCGCACGGCCGCTTCTCTTGAGCTGAGCGATCCAAAGCGGTATTTTTGCTTTTGAATTTCGTAAAAAAGACGTAATTTGAAATCTGAAACTTTGTTTTATATCAATAGTAATAAAGCACAAAGATTGTAGCGATTTATTGGATGGGAGGCGTGCAACAATGTTTATTTCATTCATTAACTGAAAACAGGATGACTAATCGATTCTTGGTATTTAAAGGGTTAGTTCACCCAAAAATGTAAATAGTGTCATTAATGACTGAGCCTCATGTGGTTGGACACACTCACAAGACCCATAAAAGGCCCTAAAAACTAAAGTTACAAAGTCCATCTCACCACAGTGGCTCTACAATAATTTTACGAAGCGACGACAATAGTTTGTGCAAAAAAAAATCTAAATAACACCTTTATCCAGCTTGTTCTTGTCTTCCGTGTGTGCCTCCACGACGCATGCGTGAGAATATGAGCAGATCCGGCGTTCGGACACATGACCCAGAAGAGATTTGTTTACGAGCAGAGGAAGACGCGCGTGTCTCAGCTGTTGAATTCTACACTGATCGTGCTTTAGGTCTCGGCGTAGAGCTCAAATGGGGCTAAAGTGAGCATTTCATGGATTCCTGAACGCCGGATCTGCTCATATTCTCACGCATGCGTCGTGGAGACACACACGGAAGACAAGAAGAGGTTGGATAAAGGTGTTATTTAGATTTTTTTTGCGCACAAAAACTATTGTCGTCGCTTCGTAAACTTATTGTAGAGCCGCTGTAGTGAGATGGACTTTGTAACTTTAGTCTTTAGTGTCTTTTAAGGGTCTTGGGAGTGTAAAGTTGAGCCAATGGAGGCCTTTCAGAGCATCAGATTTACACTAAAATATCTTCATTTGTGTCTGAAGATGAACGGAGGTCTGACGGGTGTCCAACCACATGAGGCTCAGTCATTCATGACACAATTTACATTTTTGGCTGAACTAACACTTTAAGAATCGATATTGTTTTGTAAAATTGAGAATTGATTAAAATCGAGAAATCGATAAGCCTTACTTATGACTCTTATCGACATGCCGCCCAGCCCTAAGAGAGTCCTGGATATATCAGTGAGGACAGTCCCATGATGCAGCGGGGCCAGTAATGTGTGTGTGTGTGTGTGTTTCAGGCTGTGTGAAGGTGACGGATCAGTGTGTGCCGCTGCTGCGCCGCTGTGCCGCTCTGCAGAGTGTGGACCTGAGGTCCTGCGGCCTGACCAATCCTGAGGCCTGCCAGCTGCACTGCTTCCCCGACGACAGACCGCTGCTGAAGAACAGCTGAACACTACACACACCTCTCTCTGGATCCGCCGCCGCGTGTGTGTGTGTGTGTGTGTGTGTGAATGGAGAAGGCACATCCTCGTAGATATTCCGTACCCGTGAGTGTGTGTGTGTGTGTGTGTGTGTGCAGACGCCTCCATCTCCTGCTCCTTCATCCAGGCCGAATGTATCGTCTCTGACGCGTTTGGGTGAATCTCAGGAGAATCCAGCCCTAAATCAAAAGCCCGTTTTGGGACCATCAAGACTTGCTTTCGCTGTTATTCGACGTTATTCCGTCACATCACATGAGCTTCAGAGGCTCTTCATGGTCCTCAAACTGGGCTTGACTGTGGGGGGACGTCATATCGAGGTTCACTGATTGTGATGGACCACAGGTGTGTGTGTGTGTGTGTGTGTGTGTGTGTGTGTGTGAGGTCAGTGAACAGTGTTAATGTCTTCAGCGGTGGATCTGTCTCTTCTCCTCCTTGTATTCGTGCCACACTCTGCCCTTCCGCTCTTTACTTCTCTCTTCCTTCGGTTATGATTGGTCTGTGTCTGGACCTCTGACCAATGGCAGGCCTCTGTGCGCCTCACATGACTTCCGCTCGAGCTGCTGTATCTGATGTGATGTAGATTCCGGACTCCACAGCAAACTCTGTCCACATCACACATGGGTCGGCCGGTTCTGGTCCAGAAGGATCCGCTCAGCTAGCGATGGAGAGACGTCTCTCCGTTAGGATTATGGACATGGAATAACCCATTAGAGAAAGAAACATGTGGCGTTTCCAGGATTATTCAGTGTTACGGACGGCACTCGCTCAAACTGACCCGGGTCATTGGCTCGCCATCGCTTCCAGAACACTCTGCATGTCCACATCTCCACACTTCACAATTCACACTTCACGGACTGTATTCCTCACACACTTCAGTATTGGGTCCAACACACGGCAGTTTAAAGTGTTTGATGGCAGTAGACAAACAGCATCCCTTAAAGGGTTAGTTCCCCCAAAAATGTAAATTGTGTCATTAATGACTGAGCCTCATGTGGTTGGACACCCGTCAGACCTCCGTTCATCTTCAGACACAAATGAAGATATTTTAGTGTAAATCTGATGCTCTGAAAGGCCTCCATTGGCTCAACTTTACACTCTCAAGACCCTTAAAAGACACTAAAGACTAAAGTTACAAAGTCCATCTCACTACAGCGGCTCTACAATAACTTTATGAAGACGAGAATAGTTTCTGTGCGCAAAAAAACCCTAAATAACGACTTATATAGTGATGACGATTTCAAAACACGGCCTCATGAAGCTTCGAAGCGTTATGAGTCAGTGAGTCGATTCAGCGGTTCAGAGTGTTATGAATCAGTGAGTCGATTCAGCGGTTCAGAGCGTTATGAGTCAGTGAGTCGATTCAGCGGTTCAGAGCGTTATGAATCAGTGAGTCGATTCAGCAGTTTGGCGGTTTGACACACGATCCGAATCATGATTCAACTCACTGATTCATAACGCTCTGAACCGCTGAATCGACTCACAGATTCATA
>NC_137104.1:237342-304842 GCF_949357685.1 Gobio gobio
ACTCATATCCGTCTTTGGCGAGTGCGCAGGACCAGACGTCGAATCGCTGAGGGCTGTTGCGGTAGAACTGCAGCTTCTCTCCGCGCTTCAGCTGCTTCCGGTCGTCCGACAGGATGAGGAACGGGTAGGCCGAGGTCGGGTTCAGCGCCACGTCCTCTGGAAACACACGGCATTTCACTAATCACATCATCATCATCATCATCATCATCATCAGGACATTCACTAATCACATCATCATCATCATCATCATCATCATCATCATCATCATCATCATCAGGACATTCACTAATCACATCATCATCATCATCATCATCATCATCAGGACATTCACTAATCACATCATCATCATCATCAGGACATCACAGAACATGAGGACATAAAGAGAAGCAATCGAGAACACTCACCCAGATAACCTTTAACCTTCTTGTGCCCTAGAAGACATGAAATATTCAACATCTGATTATATAAACCGGAGATTGTCAGGATCTGGAGCTGTTGAGTCTTTACAGGGAGTGCAGAATTATTAGGCACGTTGATTTTCTGATCATATTTTTTTTCCAGGCACATTTGACCAATTCCAAACCACAGTAATCCTAATAACTACTATTAATTTAGTATTTAATAATGTATAAGTGATATATAATTGTTCATGAAGGCTGAAAATGAAAAACAGCTTATATTCAGGTGTGCAGAATTATTAGGCATGTTTTCTTTTACAGATAAATTGAGCCAAAAAAGAGATTTAACTCAGACTGAAAAGTCAAAAAGTATTAAATGCCCATGAGAAGGATGCAATACTAATGCAATACTAGACATTGCAGTTAAGGCGAGACCATTGGACAGTGAAATGCTCGTTGGGTCAGCAGGATCAGACAAAAACAGGTGGTGAAGAAAAGACACCTGTTAACTGCAAAAGAATTAAGAATAAATGTGAAGAATTAAGGGTGAAACCATCAGGAACCCTTTAGTCTCCAGCGCCACCATTTTCCAGAGCTGAACCTACCTGGAGTCTCCAGAAGTGCAGGTGTCAGGATCTCAGAGACTTCAGTTAGGTAAAGAATCCTAAAAAATGACCCCCACTAGATAAGAATCACAAGCTGAAGTGTTGTAAAATACATGAAGAAGGTTTTTTTATAGGCTTTATGGACAGATAGGTTGAGAGTGACTCTTGAAGGACCAGCACCACATCCTCTAGTGCCACTGTTTGAAGAATTCATCTTCCAGAATCTGGCAGGACGTTTTGGGAGTTCATTTTAGTCCATCTCTGCAAAACGGACTTCAGGATGGACTAAAATGAACACCCAAAACGTACTGCCAGATTCTGGAAGATGAATTCTTCAAACAGTGGCACTAGAGGATGTGGTGCTGGTCCTTCAAGAGTCACTCTCAACCTATCTGTCCATAAAGCCTATAAAAAAACCTTCTTCATGTATTTTACAACACTTCAGCTTGTGATTCTTATCTAGTGGGGTCATTTTTTAGGATTCTTTACCTAACTGAAGTCTCTGAGATCCTGACACCTGCACTTCTGGAGACTCCAGGTCGGTTCAGCTCTGGAAAATGGTGGCGCTGGAGACTAAAGGGTTCCTGATGGTTTCACCCTTAATTCTTCACCTTAATTCTTCATTCTTTTGCAGTTAACAGGTGTCTTTTCTTCACCACCTGTTTTTGTCAGATCCTGCTGACCCAACGAGCATTTCACTGTCCAATGGTCATGCCTTAACTGCAATGTCTAGTATTGCATTAGTATTGCATCCTTCTCATGGGCATTTAATACTTTTTGACCTTTCAGTCTGAGTTAAATCTCTTTTTTGGCTCAATTTATCTGTAAAAGAAAACATGCCTAATAATTCTGCACACCTGAATATAAGGTGATTTTCATTTCCAGCCTTCATGAACAATTATATATCACTTATACATTATTAAATACTAAATTAATAGTAGTTATTAGGATTACTGTGGTTTGGAATTGGTCAAATGTGCCTGGAAAAAAAATATGATCAGAAAATCAACTTGCCTAATAATTCTGCACTCCCTGTATGAGTAAAAACACTAAACATGTCTGCATTTATCAGCTCATAAACAGACATTTCTCCAACCGAGCAGAAGTTTTACATTCTTTACGTCTAATGTAGTGAATGTCTCTTATCCCTCTGCTGCTCTTCCTTTAGCTTTGGTCATCTTCCCGGACACCCAATAATTAAACTTCCTCCACCCCAGTAAAACCAATGCACTTTATTTTTCTTCAATAATATTTTTTCTTTTTAAGTTTGTATTTTGAGATGATTTGATGTTTTTTTTTTTATATTTATGCAATAATTATGCTCTATTTTTGCCATTGAAAATTGTACAATTATTTTTTTCTTTTTTAATTATTGCAGTATTTCAGGTTAAAATAGAGACTAGGCCTTCAAAATATTTTTTTGAAGGCAGATTAGCGCCTCTTTTGGAATTATTTAAGAAATCCTGCAGTCATGTGTGTGACCACTAGAGGTCTCTGTGGAGAGGCTTGAGAATTCACTAGTTCTCTTTTGAACACATTTAATGATTTTTTTTTTTTTGATGGATTTGAATATATATTTAAAAAATTTCAAAGACTATTATAAAGTGTTAGATTTTTTGGAAATATAGATATATGTTTTTGCCAATTTCCCATTCATTTCCTATGGTGTCATTTTTGACAGAAGAGCACAAGTGGGAGTATTTTTTTTACGACAATTAGCATGCTCGATTCATGACCCCAATTTTTTTTGTGTGTTTACATCCCTAATGCTAGAAAAATCACCAAGTTTCATATCATTCCGATGAAGCAGTGATTTTTACATTTCAAAACAGAACATTTTAAGGTCAGAAATGACCGAAGAGCAGCAGAGGGTTAATATCCAACATCTGCTGATCTCTTGTAAATGCATGGCTGTCTTAAAACACACACACACACACACACACACACACACACACACACACACACACACACACACACGTACCTGTTTTTATTTTCCGTAGATCTGTGGAAAGGAAAGCGTTTGGAGAAAGATCATTAGTCCTGCTGACACTAGTGTCTCTCATGTGTTCTGAGTGAGTCTTCACGTACCTTTGAGTGACCAGTCCCTCTTCCTCAGAGACCGGACACTGGTCATGCTCTCGCTCTCGGCTAGGGTTGACCCTGAGATCACACACACACACACACACACACACACTCACTGTAAGTGGTTCTGTCACGCATGCGTTCCGCTCCTAACACCAGTGGTGTGTGTGATCTCACCTGTGTGACGGTAGCGCACCTCGCCGGAGCGAATGTCGTCCAGCCGCTCCCGGATCTCTCCTAAAGCAGCTTTCACATCCCTGAGGGAGAAGCTCAGCGTCGCCTCATCCGCCTCACGCAGGTCCACATCCGAGTCCAGAACCGGGCCGCCCGCCTCCTCGAAACTCTGCCATCACACATTATCAAGATTATTATATGATTCTGGTGAGCAGCACTAATATCTCAACATCCTTACATCAGGACACATTTACTGGAGAAGAGATATTACGATATTAAAATCAAGAAAATGAAGTGAGATTGTGCTTAAAACATGAACTAATATCTGTCAGCGAGTCAGAGTAATAATAAGTCACAGTACACTCTAAAAAAAAAAGGTTCTATATGGTACCAAAAATGGTTCTTGGCTTGTAAACATAGGGGAACCTTTTTTAGTGCCATATAGCACCAATTTTGGTTCTTCAGTGGTTCTTCAGCGGTTCTTCAGCGGTTCTTCAGCGGTTCTTCAGCGGTTCTTCAGCGGTTCTTCAGCGGTTCTTCAGCGGTTCTTCAGATGTTCTTCAGCGGTTCTTCAGTGGTTCTTCAGCGGTTCTTCAGCGGTTCTTCAGCGGTTCTTCAGATGTTCTTCAGCGGTTCTTCAGTGGTTCTTCAGCGGTTCTTCAGCGGTTCTTCAGCGGTGCTTCAGCGGTGCTTCAGCGGTTCTTCAGTGGTTCTTCAGTGGTTCTTCAGCGGTTCTTCAGCGGTGCTTCAGTGGTTCTTCAGCGGTTCTTCAGCGGTTCTTCAGCGGTTCTTCAGTGGTGCTTCAGCGGTTCTTCAGCGGTTCTTCAGCGGTTCTTCAGCGGTGCTTCAGCGGTTCTTCAGCGGTTCTTCAGTGGTTCTTCAGAGGTTCTTCAGTGGTTCTTCAGTGGTTCTTCAGCGGTTCTTCAGCGGTTCTTCAGCGGTTCTTCAGATGTTCTTCAGCGGTTCTTCAGTGGTTCTTCAGCGGTTCTTCAGCGGTTCTTCAGTGGTTCTTCAGAGGTTCTTCAGTGGTTCTTCAGTGGTTCTTCAGCGGTTCTTCAGCGGTTCTTCAGCGGTTCTTCAGATGTTCTTCAGCGGTTCTTCAGTGGTTCTTCAGCGGTTCTTCAGCGGTTCTTCAGTGGTTCTTCAGTGGTTCTTCAGCGGTTCTTCAGTGGTTCTTCAGCGGTTCTTCAGTGGTTCTTCAGTGGTTCTTCAGAGGTTCTTCAGTGGTTCTTCAGAGGTTCTTCAGCGGTTCTTCAGCGGTTCTTCAGCGGTTCTTCAGCGGTTCTTCAGTGGTTCTTCAGCGGTTCTTCAGTGGTTCTTCAGCGGTTCTTCAGCGGTTCTTCAGTGGTTCTTCAGCGGTTCTTCAGTGGTTCTTCAGTGGTTCTTCACCGGGTCTTCAGAGGTTCTTCAGCGGTTCTTCAGTGGTTCTTCAGCGGTTCTTCAGTGGTTCTTCAGCGGTTCTTCAGTGGTTCTTCACCGGTTCTTCAGTGGTTCTTCAACGGTTCTTCAGCGGTTCTTCAGCGGTTCTTCAGTGGTTCTTCAGCGGTTCTTCAGTGGTTCTTCAGTGGTTCTTCAGCGGTTCTTCAGTGGTTCTTCAGTGGTTCTTCAGCGGTTCTTCAGTGGTTCTTCAGTGGTTCTTCACCGGGTCTTCAGAGGTTCTTCAGCGGTTCTTCAGCGGTTCTTCAGTGGTTCTTCAGCGGTTCTTCAGCGGTTCTTCAGCGGTTCTTCAGCGGTTCTTCAGTGGTTCTTCAGCGGTTCTTCAGTGGTTCTTCAGCGGTTCTTCAGCGGTTCTTCAGCGATTCTTCAGCGGTTCTTCAGCGGTTCTTCATCGGTTCTTCAGTGGTTCTTCAGTGGTTCTTCAGTGGTTCTTCAGCGGTTCTTCAGCGGTTCTTCAGCGGTTCTTCAGTGGTTCTTCATCGGTTCTTCAGTGGTTCTTCAGTGGTTCTTCAGTGGTTCTTCAGCGGTTCTTCAGAGGTTCTTCAGCGGTTCTTCAGCGGTTCTTCAGCGGTTCTTCAGCGGTTCTTCAGCGGTTCTTCAGCGGTTCTTCAGCGGTTCTTCAGCGGTTCTTCAGCGGTTCTTCATCGGTTCTTCAGCGGTTCTTCAGCGATTCTTCAGCGGTTCTTCAGAGTTTCTTCAGCGGTTCTTCAGCGGTTCTTCAGCGGTTCTTCAGTGGTTCTTCACCGGTTCTTCAGAGGTTCTTCAGCGGTTCTTCAGTGGTTCTTCAGCGGTGCTTCAGCGGTTCTTCAGCGGTTCTTCAGCGGTTCTTCAGTGGTTCTTCAGCGGTTCTTCAGTGGTTCTTCACCGGTTCTTCAGAGGTTCTTCAGCGGTTCTTCAGTGGTTCTTCAGTGGTTCTTCAGAGGTTCTTCAGTGGTTCTTCAGCGGTTCTTCAGTGGTTCTTCAGCGGTTCTTCAGTGGTTCTTCACCGGTTCTTCAGAGGTTTTTCACCGGTTCTTTGACTAAGGTGCTATATAGAACCTCTGAAGAACCAAAATTGGTGCTATATGGCACTAAAAAAGGTTCCCCTATGATTACGAGCCAAGAACCATTTTTGGTGCCATATAGAACCTTTTTTTTGTTTTTAGAGTGTACTTTCTGACTCCACTTGTAGATTTTGGATATATATTTAGTAGTGCTGGGAATCGATTAAAAAAAATAACGAATTAATACAAAATTTTCCTGTAATTAATCGCGATTAATCGCAAGTTTTTAATTTTTTAAGTTTTTAATATTATGATATTGTAATAATTTCAGTTACTCTCCAAATTAATGTAGAAACAATATATTAACAGCATATTTTAAATATGTGTTGTAATGTCATGTTTTTATGAATGAAGGCCAGTATCTCTGATGTCTCTATGAAACATTAATGACGTTACATTATAGTATAACTGAAAGATGCCAATCTCAACATTTATTAGGCTTTAAAAAAACAACTTTTAATTTAAGTGAACTTAAAACAATCTGTACATAACCCCATTATAATAAATGTTATATTTACCCATGGCCTTCCCTGTTAGACATATACAGAAATGTAATAGTTATCAAACACCTTTCTTAACTGCATAAATAATAAATGAAATATAGATGAATCATCATTAAAGATGAATCATCATCACACACACACACACACAGACAGGACACTGACACACACACACACACACACACACACAGGACACTGACACACACACACACACACACACACACACAGACAGGACATTGACATACAGTGCGTTCTCTTGTGTCTTGTCGCGCTTGGAAGTATTTACATGAATAAGAGCGTGATCATGTAACGCTCGGCAAAAATGGATATAAAAACGGACGCTGCGTTATTTGCGTTAAACATTTTTAATGCGCTAAGCTGAAAAAATTAATCGCCCGCGTTAACACGTTAATTTGCCCAGCCCTAATATTTAGACATTCTCAAAGACTCTCTGTCAAGATTGAGATGTTTTGTGTTTGAAATGTTAAATTCAATACAGGCTCCAGACTGACCTGAAGGAAGCCGATGTGATCATCTGACACCGCCTGAGCCTCCAGTCGAGCCCTGCGCTCCTGCAGCTGCGCTAGCTTCGACTCCAGCTGGGAGACCACGCCTTGCCCTCGGCCAATCACAGCCTCTGTCCGCTCCTCGATCCCGCCCACCAGCTCGGTGCGGATGCGCTGGACGGAGTGTGTGACGTCAGACAGCAGCTGCTCGACCTCGGACAGTTCGGCCTGAGAGTAGCTCTGAAACACCACACACACCGCGAACTTACAGCCGACAGAAGAACATGTGTGTGCAGACTTAAAGTTACCCATAGCTACACTTACACACACTCAGTATACACCTAAAGGATTATTAGGAACACACACTAATACTGTGTTTGACCCCTTTGGCCTTCAGAACTGCCTTAATTCTACGTGGCATTGACTCAACAAGCTGCTGAAAGCATTCTTTAGAAATGTTGGCCCATATTGATAGGAGAGCATCTTGCAGTTGATGGAGATTTGTGGGATGCACATCCAGGGCACGAAGCTCCCGTTCCACCACATCCCAAAGATGCTCTATTGGGTTGAGATCTGGAGACTGTGGGGCCATTTTAGTCCAGTGAACTCATTGTCATGTTCAAGAAACCAGTTTGAAATGATTGGAGCTTTGTGACGGTGCATTATCCTGCTGGAAGTAGCCATCAGAGGATGGGGACATGGTGCTCATAAAGGGATGGACATGGGCAGAAACAATGCTCAGGTAGGCCGTGGCATTTAAACCATGCCCAATTGGCACTAAGGGGCCTAAAGTGTGCCAAGAAAACATCCCCCACACCATTACACCACCACCACCAGCCTGCACAGTGGGAACAAGGCATGATGGATCCATGTTCTCATTCTGTTTACGCCAAATTCTGACTCGACCATCTGAATGTCTCAACAGAAATCCAGACTCATCAGACCAGACAACATTTTTCCAGTCTTCAACTGTCCAGTTTTGGTGAGCTGGTGCAAATTGTCGCCTCTTTTTCCTCTTTGTAGTGGAGATGAGTGGTACCCGGTGGGGTCTTCTGCTGTTGTAGCCCATCCGCCTCAAGGTTGTGTGTGTTGTGGCTTCACAAATGCTTTGCTGCAGACCTCGGTTGTAACGAGTGGTTATTTCAGTCAAAGTTGCTCTTCTATCAGCTTGAATCAGTCGGCCCATTCTCCTCTGACCTCTAGCATCAACAAGGCATTTTCTCCCACAGGACTGCCGCATACTGGATGCTTTTCCCTTTTCACACCATTCTTTGTAAACCCTAGAAATGGTTGTGTGTGAAAATCCCAGTAACTGAGCAGATTGTGAAATACTCAGACCGGCCCGTCTGGCACCAACAATCATGCCACGCTCAAAACTGCTTAAATCTCCTTTCTTTCCCATTCCGACATTCAGTGTGGAGTTCAGGAGATTGTCTTGACCAGGACCACACCCCTAAATGCATTGAAGACACTGCCATGTGATTGGCTGATTAGATAATTGCATTCATGAGAAATTGAACAGGTGTTCCTAATAATCCTTTAGGTGAGTGTGTGGTCTGTGAAGTTGACTGACCTGCAAGGTATGTAGTTTGTTCTTCATCTCCATCAGCTGAGCCTTTCTGTTGTCGATGCACGTCTGAAGGTCCAGCTCCGTCTTCCCCAGGAGTCTCTGAAGGAGACAAAACATTCAATCTCTCGATATCAAGCTTGACCCTATAGAGCAGGACACACACCTGTTTGCTGGCTCGCTCCGTCTGCACGGAGACGGTGGTGTGTGTGCGATGCTCCTCCAGCACACAGATGGCGCACACACACTTCTGGTCCGTGCGACAGTAGACCTCCAGCAGCCGGCCGTGCTCCGGGCAGGTGCGGCCCCGCAGGGCCTCGAGTGGGTCCAGCAGCCGGTGGGTGGAGTAGAAGGAGGCCTGCTGGTGCGGCAGGACGTGGATCTCGCAGTATGAGGCGGTGCAGGTGAGGCAGGAGCTGACGGCCGTCCTCTTCACGCCACTGCAGACGTCACACAGCACCTGCACTCCGGGCGGAGCGGCGCTCTTCCGCGGCTTGGCTTGAGGAGGCCCGCCGTACCGCATCTCCTTATACTTCTGGGCGATGTGTGCGAACACACGGTTGATGCTCAGCTCGGGGCGCTCCTCAAACTCCCGCTTGCACAGGGGGCAGCTGCAGATGGAGCTGGATGCCCAGTATCCGCCGATGCAGCCCTGGCAGAAGTTGTGCCCGCAGGGCGTGGAGACCGGCTGGCTGAAGAGGTCCAGACAGATGGAGCAGGTCAGCTCCTGCTCGGAGGACAGATCGCCGTCCATCTGAAGACACACAGATCTGAGGGTTACACCAAGCGGAACCGGGACACGTAAAGCACCTGAAGTTTTTCCCTCAAGTATGACACTTAAGGGGCGATTTCCCCTTATCTAAGAGAATAACTTAAGGGTGTTGCATATAATCTCTTAAACGGTTCTAAGGGAAACATTGAAGTGTTTTTTCACGTTATAAAAGTCTTGTTGCCATAGATACGCAAAACACTAATGCTGCGTTCACACCAAACGTGAATAGAGCGTCAAATTCGCGTCTAGTTTGACGCTTGAAGTCAAGTCAATTTTATTTATATAGTGCTTTTAACAATGCAGATTGTCTCAGAGCAGCTTCACAGTGTTAAACAGGAAAATAATGCAGCATAATTTTATTCAGCCGTACAGCCATCCCGGAAAAAACGCTGAGGTCATCAGTTCATTTCAATTATCATACAGTGACAGTGTGGGCTTTAGATCAGTAATTTAGTTTATATGGTTAATTTAGTTTAATAATTAGATTTATTAGGATATTTAGTTGAACATGTAGTGTCTCCAACTGAGCAAACCAAGCCAGAGGAAACCCAAACCCCATCAGGAGCAGAATGGAGGAAAATAAACCTTGGAGAAACCAGGCTCAGTCGGGGGGACAGTTCTCCTCTGGCCAATCAACAAACAGCGTATGATTATTATCCTGGCAACTTTACAGGTCAGAGGTCATAATAGATTGTAATATTCTAACAATCGGAGTCATCAGGCCAGAGACGGGTTTATTGAGGATGCCGTGTCGATGAGGCAGTTTCAGGGAGAGTCTAATCACGGTCTCTCAGACACTTCAGGGTCATGAGTTGGTCGGCTCTAGTGCAGGTCCAGCATCTGATCCGGATCCGGCTGACTGCAATAAACCTCGGGATAAACAGAGAGACTAGCATTAGCGTAGATGCCGTTCTTCTGATGATGTCACGAGTACATCAGGTACTCGTTACATCATCAGGAACTTTGAATGCATTCGCTCGTCTAAAGCGAGATGGACACGCGTTTGAAGAGAAATTGACGCACGTCCTTTTGGGCTTTTCATAGTTTGGTTGTGTGCGGCCGCAAAATTGAAAAATACTGCTGTTATTGTGTCACGAAATGTAGTTTTAAGAGTTGTTCAGTCGAGAATGTAGTTTAAAGCTCAAATCTGTGGTTTATGTGTAAAGATAGCGCCTATTTAAAGATGCTGTGAGAACAGCCTCACCTCAGCTAGTCCTCCTGACTTTAGCCGCTGGTAAACTAGACATGTTTAAATCCACAATCTATAGCTTCGGTTCTATTATATAACGTCAAACGTCTTCTTTAATTCTGTGAGTTTTTCTTCATCAGAAATGTATGTCTGCTAGTGTTCAGTGTCAGTGGTTGCGATGTGTGATGGTCAAACTGGTTTCTTTCATCGCTAAGATGCGGGTTCTCCCGATCCCTAAAAACTCTTCTTGGCACATAATGATCTTCAGCTGGTTCAGCCCTGTCTTCTTATTTTTGTCCGCGTTACTCTTAAGGTTACGATTTCCAAACCTTAAGTTATACTGGGAAATGATCGTTAAGGGGTTTTATGCAGCACTTAACGCTTTTTAAAGGATTACTGTAGTGAAAAAAACAGCATTTAAGGGGAATTCTAAGTGTTTGACGTTTCACTTAAAGAAACCCTTAAGGTTTTTTTTTTTCTGCAACACCCTTGGGTTTAAGGGAAACATTAGGGCGAACTTAAGGGAAAATTACACTTAAGGTGCTTTATCCAACTGGGCACTGGAGCTTTAGGGCTTATTCAGTTTCTAAAACAATCAGCAACAAACTTCACACTGTGAATAAACCCTTTTATATTATATATGCGCTTTTTATATGTTACATACACATGAGGAACACTTCAGAACACTGCTCCGTCATTCATGAGTAACTACACATGAGCATTAACTGGTCAGAACCAGTATTAAACGGTCTGGACCAGCACTAACCAGTCAGAACCAGCATTAACCAGTCAGAACCAGCATTAACCAGTCAGAACCAGCATTAACCAGTCAGAACCAGCATTAAACGGTCAGAACCAGTATTACAGTTTTTCTCAGTCGCTTTGGTATATTTCTCAGATCAGAATTGAAATTCTCAAAGCGACCTGTTCAATCTTCACATCATTGTGTCACTTGTGCACATCAAAAAAGCAGTTTCTCATTTCTTTGAACAAGTTGCAAATGCTTGTGTACATCCATGCAAATGATTATGAACAATTCTCTGCTGTTTCCTACATTATCAGCTGCTTATGTCATGTTGATCAGGATGTATTATAATGAGTCTCTGTTGAATAGTCTCACCCCCACAACATTTAGCCATTAGTTCAGCAGAAGTCTTTACATGCAAAATGGTTGAACAAGTTGTCATAATATGTCAAGGATATTTCTATACATTTCCATTAGAGGTTCACATTTCTTTTGTTTTTTTGTTTTGTTTTTTTTCTTTGTGCTATGCAGTGCTGTCTTTTCCTTTCTGTATCGTAATGACATGGTCTGTCAACAAATTACAGTACAAACAGTAAAAGTGTAAATGTGAATCTTGTCCAGTCTCTTGCAATCAAACTCCCACATACACTGAGGTGTAACCTACAATTTACAATAATTGTCATCAAAACTTTAGCCATATTTACATCAGAACATCCCTCCAGTGTACAGTAATATTGACAACATGACTAAGCAATTTGACTGTGTTATCCGTACTCAATGACACAAGGACTAGTCATTCTGATGGCACTGACATGTTCATTGACACACATATTTACTTTTGAGAGATGAACTAAGGATTTTGAGCAAGAGACTGGCTTTTGCAGGTTATCCATGGTGTTTTGCTATTTGTACAAATTGTTTTGAGAAATGCACTTACTATTTTGCAAATGTCGAGAATGATTCGAGAAATGTACCAAAGCGACTGAGAAAAACTGTAAACGGTCTGGACCAGCACTAACCAGTCAGAACCAGCACTAACTGGTCAAAACCAGCATTAAACGGTCAGAACCAGCAGTAACCAGTCAGAACCAGCATTAACAGGTCAGAACCAGCATTTACCGGTCAGAACCAGCATTTACCGGTCAGAACCAGCATTAACCAGTCAGAACCAGCATTAACAGGTCAGAACCAGTATTTACCGGTCAGAACCAGCATTAACCAGTCAGAACCAGCATTAACTGGTCAAAACCAGCATTAACCGGTCAGAACCAGCATTAAACGGTCAGAACCAGCATTAAACGGTCAGAACCAGCATTAACCAGTCAGAACCAGCATTAACCGGTCAGAACCAGCATTTACTGGTCAGAACCAGCATTAACCGGTCAGAACCAGCATTAACCGGTCAGAACCAGCATTAACCGGTCAGAACCAGCATTAACTGGTCAGAACCAGCATTAAACGGTCAGAACCAGCATTAACTGGTCAGAACCAGCATTAACTGGTCAGAACCAGCATTAACCAGTCAGAACCAGCATTAAATGGTCAGAACCAGCATTAAATGGTCAGAACCAGCATTAACTGGTCAGAACCAGCATTAACCGGTCAGAACCAGCATTAACTGGTCAGAACCAGCATTAAACGGTCAGAACCAGCATTAACTGGTCAGAACCAGCATTAACTGGTCAGAACCAGCATTAACCAGTCAGAACCAGCATTAAATGGTCAGAACCAGCATTAAATGGTCAGAACCAGCATTAACTGGTCAGAACCAGCATTAACTGGTCAGAACCAGCATTAACCGGTCGGGACCAGACGGAACCAGCATGGAAGCGTGTCATGAGTTAGATGTACATATCTCAAAACAAAGGTCAAACATTTAGTGAAATGCTGAAAGTCAGGTTTAACAACGTCTGGCTGAGTTCCTTCAGTGAGTTTGCATAATTACTATTCAGCACATCAACTGCTTTATATTTAGTGTTCTACAATAATCAAGTGTCTTCCGCAAAGGTCCAGTTTGTTAGAGGATAAAGGTGTTTATTTAGTGTGTTTATGATTTAAAGACTCTTATAGTTCCAGAAAGTGTGTCTCATGTGAGAGTCCAGAACGATGTGCTTCATCTTCAGTTTAAGGACTCTTCCCCTCCTCTTCCTCATCTTCCTCATCTTCCTCCTGACCATCTGAAGACTGACCGCTTTACACTACAGATGTTTATGAGTGAGAACTGTGATATGGACTTAAACTCGTGTAAGTAACTCAGCCTCCAACAACATTCATTTCTTCCTTTACTGACGCAAACTCATTAATATTCCTCAGAATCAAACATCATAACTCACTTACCTCAGCTGTTTCTGTGATGATCTGCTGATGAAATGATTCCCACTCTCTTCTGTTATTGCTCTGCAGTGAATGTTGTTCTGTGTCTGTGCTCCTGGTGTGTGTGTGTGTGTGTGTGAGAGTGTGTGAGAGTGTGTGAGAGTGTGTGAGAGTGTGTGTGTGTGTGAGTGAGTGAAAGCAGTCGAGTGAGTCTGACAGGCTGGACTAGTGTGTCAGAAACAGTGTTTGATCCTGAATGCATTCCGGAGGCGTCGAGTAAAGACACACACACACACACACACACACACACACACACACACACACACACACACACACACACACACACACACACACACACACACACACACACACACACACTGCCCCTAAACCTACCCATCACAGGAGACATTCTGCATTTTTACATTTTCAAAAAACATCACTTAGTCTGATTTATAAGATGTTTTCCTCATGGAACCTAAAAATGTCCCCACAAGGACGAGGATTTCGGATATTGCCATCTTTGTGGGGACATTTTGTCCCCATAACATAGGGATTACCAGTACGCACACACACACACACACACACACACACGCGCGCACCCATGCACGCACGCACGCACGCACACACACACACACACACACACACACACACACACACACACACACACACACACACACAGCTTTCATGACCTCTTCACAGTGTCAGGAGTATTGGGATGTTTTTAAAGTAGTCCCTGTCCGATGTGTTCTGATGAAACCAGTTAGCCTGTCCAGTGCTGTGCTGGTAGATCTGAATATCATGTCTATAGATGACCTTTAGCAAGTCCTTTAGAACCAGTTCAACCAGACGGTCAGATGGCCACACACACTCCTTTATAACTGTGGCATCCGCTCAGTGTGTGAGCAGCCGTCTCTTCTCCTGCTGTTGCCAGATTCTCTTTAGGAGACGCTGTAGTCTTGCTGTAATCATGAATATCAGGATGTCATCTGCAGTGAAGCCAGTAACACGTTCCTCTAATCCGACGATCTTTTCCAGTAACGAGTAATCTAACGCGTTACTATTTCCAAACCAGTAATCAGATTAAATTTATCCAAATCACTGTGAGTTACTATTTAGTCATTTTCCTTAGTAAAAATATATATTTGCTTTCTTCTTGCGTCTCGGGAGAGTATTTATGTTAAGTGAAGTCAAGAAAGACTGTCTTTATTAATTTTTTTATTAAAACATGTTTGTATTTTTTAATTTAAAATGTCAGGAGATACATTTTTGAACGTTACTGTTTTAAAATGCACTTCCAGTAAAGTGAGTGTTGGCAAAGACGGTTGTGATTTCTCTGTTGATGCGGCAGCTGCTGAGTGGAACTAATAAAGTAACTTGTAATCTAACTTAGTTACTTTTCAAATCAAGTAATCTGTAAAGTAACTAAGTTACTTTTTAAAGGAGTAATCAGTAATCAGATTACTTTTTCAAAGTAACTGTGGCAAGTCAACACTGGTCATCTGAGATGGAGGAGTTCAGACTGAGACACTGAAGGAATGCGAGCTCTTGTGTTTAATCTGCAGCTGATGAGGTGAGCTGTCTTTACTGAGGATCGCCAGGGTGGACACCAGCAGATCGGACACACACACACACACACACACACACACACACACACACACACACACACACACACACACACACACACGCATGCACTCAGATCACAGCTGATCCCACACTGGACTGAGATCCGCTCAGGAACTAGATCTGAACGAGTAGAGCAATTGTTTTGTAATACCCATTGTCATTATATGTCATTATACACATTTGTGTCCTGATATTTCACGAAAACACACACACACAAACACACACACACACACACACACACACACACACACACACACACACACACACACACACACACACACACACACACACACACACACACACACACACACACACACACACACACTCACCAATCATCAAGCAGATCTGTCAAATAATCTGAATATGACCCTGTGGCCGGTTCTCCACTGGTCCTTCATGACCCTGTGGCCGGTTCTCCACTGGTTCTTCATGACCCTGTGGCCGGTTCTCCACTGGTCCTTCATGACCCTGTGGCCGGTTCTCCACTGGTCCTTCATGACCCTGTGGCCGGTTCTCCACTGGTCCTCCATGACCCTGTGGCCGGTTCTCCACTGGTCCTTCATGACCCTGTGGCCGGTTCTCCACTGGTCCTCCATGACCCTGTGGCCGGTTCTCCACTGGTCCTTCATGACCCTGTGGCCGGTTCTCCACTGGTCCTTCATGACCCTGTGGCCGGTTCTCCACTGGTCCTCCATGACCCTGTGGCCGGTTCTCCACTGGTCCTCCATGACCCTGTGGCCGGTTCTCCACTGGTCCTTCATGACCCTGTGGCCGGTTCTCCACTGGTCCTTCATGACCCTGTGGCCGGTTCTCCACTGGTCCTTCATGACCCTGTGGCCGGTTCTCCACTGGTCCTTCATGACCCTGTGGCCGGTTCTCCACTGGTCCTTCATGACCCTGTGGCCGGTTCTCCACTGGTTCTTCATGACCCTGTGGCCGGTTCTCCACTGGTCCTTCATGACCCTGTGGCCGGTTCTCCACTGGTCCTTCATGACCCTGTGGCCGGTTCTCCACTGGTCCTTCATGACCCTGTGGCCGGTTCTCCACTGGTCCTCCATGACCCTGTGGCCGGTTCTCCACTGGTTCTTCATGACCCTGTGGCCGGTTCTCCACTGGTCCTTCATGACCCTGTGGCCGGTTCTCCACTGGTCCTCCATGACCCTGTGGCCGGTTCTCCACTGGTCCTTCATGACCCTGTGGCCGGTTCTCCACTGGTCCTCCATGACCCTGTGGCCGGTTCTCCACTGGTCCTCCATGACCCTGTGGCCGGTTCTCCACTGGTCCTTCATGACCCTGTGGCCGGTTCTCCACTGGTCCTTCATGACCCTGTGGCCGGTTCTCCACTGGTCCTTCATGACCCTGAGGCCGGTTCTCCACTGGTCCTTCATGACCCTGTGGCCGGTTCTCCACTGGTCCTTCATGACCCTGTGGCCGGTTCTCCACTGGTCCTTCATGACCCTGTGGCCGGTTCTCCACTGGTTCTTCATGACCCTGTGGCCGGTTCTCCACTGGTCCTTCATGACCCTGTGGCCGGTTCTCCACTGGTCCTCCATGACCCTGTGGCCGGTTCTCCACTGGTCCTTCATGACCCTGTGGCCGGTTCTCCACTGGTCCTCCATGACCCTGTGGCCGGTTCTCCACTGGTCCTTCATGACCCTGTGGCCGGTTCTCCACTGGTCCTTCATGACCCTGTGGCCGGTTCTCCACTGGTCCTCCATGACCCTGTGGCCGGTTCTCCACTGGTCCTTCATGACCCTGTGGCCGGTTCTCCACTGGTCCTTCATGACCCTGTGGCCGGTTCTCCACTGGTCCTTCATGACCCTGTGGCCGGTTCTCCACTGGTCCTTCATGACCCTGTGGCCGGTTCTCCACTGGTTCTTCATGACCCTGTGGCCGGTTCTCCACTGGTCCTCCATGACCCTGTGGCCGGTTCTCCACTGGTCCTTCATGACCCTGTGGCCGGTTCTCCACTGGTCCTTCATGACCCTGTGGCCGGTTCTCCACTGGTCCTTCACCCCACAAGAGCTGCAGTTTTGAGATGCGCTGACCCAGTCTTCTAGCCGTCACAATCTAGCCCTTGTCAAACTGGCTCTAATCCTCACACTTGCCCATTTTTCCTGCTTCTAACACATCAACTCTGAGGACAACATGTTCACTTGCTGCCTAATATATCCCACCCACTAACAGAGATCATCAGTGTTACTCACTGGTCATAATGTAATGGTCATAATGTGACATGACATATATGTTTGTAATTTTGATGACATCTCTGCCTATATTTCTGCATATATTCGGGTGGCGCTCAAAACTCCTCAGAATGCACAATTTAGTGGGAAATTAATATTATTTTTTGTAAATGTAATTCTCTGTAAAGCAATGAGACTGAAGAATGTTTCGATCTGTGTAAATGTGTGTAAAGTAATGTGATTACAATGAACACGTGTTTCTCTGTGGAATAAAGATCTCACTTTACGCTGTTTTAAATGTGTGCAAATGGTGCAATGTCAGGGTCATGGGTTTGGTCAGCAGCTGCCTGCCTCTAAATGCATAATGTAATGTAAATGTATTATTGAAATGTAGCTATAACTAATGAACAAGGATATAATGCAGATTATGGCCTAGCGCAGTTGGAGATATGAGCCCTGTCCACTGTGTGTGTGTGATGGGCTTTTGCTGACTGGCCTGTTATAGCCGTCACTGGTCAGACTGGAAACGCGGGTTAGTTTCTGACTGGCGTATCAAACGGGTGTAAACGGGAGTTGACCCCTGGGGCCTTGGGCTGGAGCCCAGTCAAACCCAACGGCAGCAAAGCACGACCTTGCATATTACACATATGCAACGTGTTCACTGGAAGGCTATTTTACATGGGTATTAAATATAACCTATAAATAACTTGCGCAGAAAGTTCCCTAATAGGAGAGCTGGAGCCATGTCATCAGTCCGCCCCCGGCTCCGGCCGCATATAAGAGCCGCGGCCCCGGGCCCCGCACCGCCTTCCGTCCTCAGGATCCGCTGCTCCTCATCCGACCGTGAGTGCCTCCTCCGCCTTTACTCCTCTAACCCTAACCCAGCTCGAGTTAGACTCATGATGTGTGCATTAGATCAGTCTGAGGCGGGTGTGTGTTGAAGATGATGGAGGATGACCGGAATCTGCAGATTCCCTTTATTAACGGCGCGGCGAAAACACGCGGAAATATTTGCGTGCTATGAAGTTTATTATTAAGAGTTGTGCACGTGAATATGTGGGCTATCTTGTAATAGGGCCTATACAGCTCTGATCTGATATTAGCTAAAAAACCTCGCTCACAGGAACGCGTTGCATGAGCTCGAACTTAATGCCTGTAATGCTGCTGAACTGAAGGCGCTGTCTGCGTAAATAAAGGCTGATCTTTCATCAGTTTAGGGTCTTTCACACAGGGTTAAACACGACACGCAGACCCAGAGACGCGTGTCATGCACACGATCCTCTGCAGAAGTTCAGAAGCGACGCGTCGAAACTCAAAAAAAAAAAAAGGTTCTATATGGCACCATAAATGGTTCGTCGTAATCATAGAGGAATCACATTTGGTGCTATATAGCACAATATCTTAACATGTTCTGTGTATGGTAGCGGTGCTATATAGCACCTTAGTCAAAGAACTGGTGAAGCACCTCTGAAGAACCAAAATTGGTGCTATATAGCACTGAAAAAGGTTCCCCTATGATTACGAGTCAATAACCATTTTTTGTGCCATACACTCTAAAAAAAAAAAGGCTCGTAATCATAAGGGAACCTTTTTTAGTGCTATATAGCGCTTCAGTGGTTCTTCAGCGGTTCTTCAGAGGTGCTATATAGCACCTTAGTCAAAGAACCGGTGAAGAACCTCTGAAGAACCGCTGAAGAACCAACATTGGTGCTATATAGCACTAAAAAAGGTAACACTTTATTTTGATAGTCCACTTTAGACATTCTACTAACTATAACTAACTTTGCAACTACATGTCAACTAACTGTCATTAGAGTATTTGTAGACTGTCTGATTAATATTTACTAAAAGTTTATTTTGTTGGTCCCCCAAAAGACATTCTACTGACTATAAGTAACTTGGCAACTACAATTCAACTTATTCTACTAACCCGAACCCTAACACCTAACCATAACCTACCAGTCTACTGACAGTCAACTAATACTCTAATGACAGTTAGTTGACATGTAGTTGCAAAGTTACTTATAGTTAGTAGAATGTTTAAAGTGGACTATCGAAATAAAGTGTAACCCTAAAAAAGGTTCCCCTATGATTACGAGCCAAGAACCATTTTTTGTGCCATATAGAACCTTTTTTATAGAGTGTAGGGCGATAAACGCGTGCACTGTGTCAGTCATCGCCATTAAAGTTCATTCATTGCTATAGTTTAGGCTTCAATTCTGTTTTCTTTCCAAATATCACTGGACAGATGTAGAGGTGTGTTATAAAATACTCTATCTATCTATCTATCTATCTATCTATCTATCTATCTATCTATCTATCTATCTATCTATCTATCTATCTATCTATCTATCTATCTATCTATCTATCTATCTATCTATCTATCTATCTATCTATCTATCTATCTATCTATCTATCTATCTATCTATCTATCTATCTATCTATCTATCTATCTATCTATCTATGCTTGAAGTCAGAGTTCCTCAGAGACACTAGAATTATAATGGCACCTGTCTCCGCGAATTATTCATGTTATATAAAAGAGATAAGAATATAACACTGTCTGTCTGTCTGTGTGTGTGTGTGTGTGTGTGTGTGTTTCTGACAGGATTCAGTCTGATCTTGTGTTGAATGTAAAGTGTGCTGTAGCTCACACACTCTCGAGATGCTGTACTGTAAACGCAGGCTCAGCTGTTGCATATTCTCGCCACATGCGACTGTCTTGAGCAGGACATAGAAGCAATAACTTACTATATTTAGAGGGTGAGATTATTTCCATTCTGCCCAGTGTGGGTCAGGGTCAGGGTTACATGACTCCCAGCACGCATAACAACGCACATAACAACACACACACATAACAACACTCACACATAACAACACACACACACATGAAATATCAGAGCGCTTTCACACGCTAGACCCTGACGAGCTGACCCATCTTCATTCACTGTTAGGGATTTCTTCTTCAGACTCGATCTGTCCGTCATGTTTCCAGCTGTTGGAGATCATCTGTTGGTGTAACCGTCTCATGTGTGTGTGTGTGTGTGTGTGTGTGTGTGTGTCCTCAGAGTCATGGCTGCCAAAGCTGAACGCACCTTCATCGCCGTGAAACCGGACGGCGTCCAGCGCGGTCTGATGGGTGAAGTCATCAAGCGCTTCGAGCAGAAGGGCTTCCGATTGGTCGCCGCCAAGTTCGTGCAGGTCAGTGGATCTGGACTCTACAGATCATGGGTCTGGACCAGAGCTGATGTTAACGTGTTCTGATGGTTCTGGTCCACAGGCGTCTGAGGATCTGGCGAAGCAGCATTACATCGACCTGAAGGACATGCCCTTCTACGGCGGACTCTGCAAGTACACGAGCTCTGGACCACTTCTGGCCATGGTGAGTGTTCTGAGTGTTCTGGGCCGGTTCTGGCCATGGTGAGTGTTCTGGGCCGGTTCTGGCCATGGTGAGTGTTCTGGGCCGGTTCTGGCTGATGAACGCTCATGTGGAAACCCATGTTAAACTCTACCTGTCTCCTCAGGTGTGGGAGGGTCTGAATATTGTGAAGGCTGGAAGGGTGATGCTCGGAGAGACCAATCCTGCCGACTCCAAACCCGGAACCATCCGCGGCGACTTCTGCATCGAAGTGGGCAGGTGCGTCTGTGCTGAATCTGAATCTGTTTGGCAGCTTCAAGTCAACTTTATTTATACAGCGCTTTCTAAAGTGCAGATTGTCTCAGAGCAGCTTCACAGTGTTAAACAGGAAAATAATGCAGCATAATTTTATTCAGCCATTCTGGAGAAAACACTGATGTCATCAGTTCATTTCTATTATTATACAGTGACAGTGTGGGCTTTAGATCAGTAATTTAGTTCATATGGTTAATTTAGTTTAATAATTAGATGTATTTGGATATTTAGTTGAACATGTAGTGTCTCCAACTGAGCAAACCAAGCCAGAGGCGACAGTGGCAAGAAAACCCAAACCCCATCAGGTGCAGAATGGAGGAAAATAAACCTTGGAGAAACCAGGCTCAGTCGGGGGGGCAGTTCTCCTCTGGCCAATCAACAAACAGCGTATGATTATTATCCTGGCAACTTTACAGGTCAGAGGTCATAATAGATCGTAATATTCGAAAGATCGGAGTCATCACGCTGGAGACGGGTTTATTGAGGATGCCGTGTTGATGAGGCAGTTTCAGGGAGAGTCTAATCACGGTCTCTCAGACACTTCAGGGTCATGAGTTGGTCGGGTCTTCAGAACATAAATCTGGAGCCATCCGGCGTGTGTTCTGTGAAAGTAACCGATGGCTTGTGTGTTTCAGGAACCTCATCCACGGCAGCGACTCTGTGGCCAGCGCCACTAAAGAGATCGGCCTGTGGTTCAAGCCGGAGGAGCTGGTGAACTACACAAGCTGCGCGAGCGCCTGGATCTACGAGTGAACTTCCCCATCTCTGACCCTCGGGACGCTCATCTGGAGTGCAGATCGAGTGTTTGGTCTTGTCATTTCTCAAGCACTAGTTTGAATAAAAAAATGGAATCTCACATTTGCTGTAGGAGTTTCTTTATATTCCTCTGTTTGTACTTAAAGGGATAGTTCACCCAAAAATGAAGATTAGCCCATGATTTCCTCTCCCTCAGCTCATCCGAGGTGTGTGTGACATTCTTCTCTCAGACGAATATAATCTGAGATATATTTCAAAAGTCCAGGCTAATCCAAGCGTTAGAATTGGATTCATAGTTGCTCTGTTTTTGAAGTCCATAAATAGTGCATCTGTGTGTCATATAACTGCTCCAGCGGCTCTGGGGTGTTAATAAAGGCCTTCTGAAGCGAATCAACGCGTTTGTGTAAGAAAAATATCCATATTTAAAACTTTATCAAGTAAACTTTCGGCCTCCGCCTTCCCTGTTCAGCTTCTGGAAGTGTGTAAAGTTCTCCTGCGGATGGAAAGACTAACGCTCGTCATGACGTCACACACACATCTGGAGTTTCACTTTCAACATTCAACACTTTTACACAGAAGGCGGAGGCCGAAAGTTTACTTGATAAAGTTTTAAATATGGATATTTTTCTTACACAAACGCGTGGATTCGCTTCAGAAGGCCTTTATTAACACCCCAGAGCCGCTGGAGCAGTTATATGACACACAGATGCACTTTTTATGGACTTCAAAAACAGAGCAACTATGAATCCAATTCTAACGCTTGGATTAGCCTGGACTTTTGTAATATAACTCAGATTTTATTCCTCTGAAAGAAGAATGTCATACACACCTCGGTTGAGCTGAGGGAGAGTAAATTAAGGGCTAATGTTCATTTTTTGGTGAACTATCCCCTTATTGAACCCCCAAACTAGCTCTTGTTTGTAATCCCACTGGATGTGTGGATGAGGCTGATGTTCTGCTGGAGATCAGCGACGGCTGCATGAATGAATCCCTGATGTGAACACTTTTAATTCCCCATGAAATCCATATTGAGTTGTGGCTTTTAGTCTATAACCTCCAAGTCTCTAAACTTGTGTTCACAGCGCTTCACCTGTTCCACATGTTATGTCACAGCCTTATTCCACAATGGATTAAATTCATACATTTTTTCCTCAATTCTACAAACAATAGCCCATAATGACAACATGAAGGACGTTTGTTTGAAATCTTTGCACATTTATTAAAAATAAAAGCAAAACAATCCCATGTCCATCAGTATTCCAGCCGTTGCCCTGACACTCATTGAGCTCCGGTGCTCCTGATCATCCCTGAGGTGTTTCTGCAGCTCGACTGGACTCCACCTGTGGTCAGTTCAGCTGATTGGACATGATGAGGAAAGGCACACGCCTGTCTATATAAGGTTCTGAAGGATCTCAGATCATGAGGAACACAATCCTCTGGTCTGATGAAACACAGATTGAACTCTTTGTCCTGAATGGAGGAACCCAGGCTCCGCTCAATCCCATCCCTACAGTGATCATGGTGGTGGCAGCATCATGATGTGGGGTGTGTTTCAGGATCAGGGACAGATGAGCACACGCGTGTGTGTTTGAGCACATAAATCACAGAGGTAACATGAGTCTTGTCTGATGTTACAGGGACAGTTTATTATGTGTCGCTGACAGGGGAGCTCCAGTTACACACAAACATTTACATAAATTCTAAACCATAAACATCATAACTGTTTATTTAACATCTGACGTGTTTATTGAGCACATAAATCCCAGAGGAGTGTCAGATGAGCACGTGTGGAGAGCGGCTCGTGAACCCAAGAGTGTCTGATTATACTACAGACATTAATAAAACATCTATTTAAAGCTTACGTTTATTTCAATTATTGCAATGATTCTGATTTCTGTGCATTTGCTGCAGAGCTTTTTTGACGGTGGCATCTGTGGGGAAAATGGGAAAACCTGAACCATAAATATAAAGTGAGATGGTTTTGTTACTTCTAATAGAGAAATCAGATGTGATTGTGACTGCTTTTGGGATCTGAATGTGTGAGTGTGTGTGAGCACTGAGGATCCCGGGAATATTTCAGTGCCTCTTCATCCTCAGCGAGAGACAGTGTGTAATTACACATATGTCCATTGGGTGGCGCTCAGGGATTGTATAGGGCAGTGTTTCCCAGTGTTTTTAGCCTGAGATGATGCACACAGACTATCAATTCTGGCAGGAATGGATGAGAGACAGACACGAAGCTCCTGATCCACTGTTCTCAGATGTTCTCTGTACTTATTCCTGATGTATGTCAAGCTAGAAAAACTCAGTTCGCACAAATATGTTGTGGAAAAGGGCATCAGAACTTGAAGCTGGATATTCTTTCTCCACAGTTCTCTAAAAACTGTCCAAAGCCATGTCTGGAAATTTCATTTTAAACTGCGATCTTCCCTTAGGTCTGCGAGTTGTTCTTGTACTTGCAGTGGCATGCCTTTTGAACTTTCCAGTCCTGATGAACTCCAAGGGTCAAGGACCCAGTCAAACTCAGTGTAAGTCTCAGCTGGAAAATAAAAGTTGAACCTCTCCTCTAGGACTTTCAGAAGCTGGGTGATCATCCCAGGGAGTTCGCTGCTTATCTGAGTGTGCATTGCACAAGGGAAACATATCAAGTTGGCCCTTTTCAACAAAAGAACGCCAGAGGGCGAGCTTGGACCTGAAGCCTCGCAATTTGTCGGTAGAAGTGAGAATATTTTCATCTTTGCCTTGCATTTTTGTGTTCAGAGAAAAAGGGTCTCAAAATTGTACCTTTAGGGGTACAACAGCTTGTCGCTGGAGGCACATTTGTACCTTTTTTACCACAAAAAGGTTCATAATAGGACCTTAAGGTACGTATTTGTACTCTTAGGTATTAATATGCACATTTTAGGAGTAAAACAGGTACAAATGTGTCCTTTTAAGGGTACTGCCCCCGCGACAAGCTGTTGTACCCCTAAAGGTACAATTTTGAGACCCTTTTTCTCTGTGTTCAGGTCATTGAGATGCTTAAAAACATCTGTGAGATATGCAAGTTTTGAACACCATTCCATGTCTGCAATTAACTCGGCATATCCTGAATTCTCCTGATTGAGGAACGTTTTTAACTCTTCCCTCAGTTCGCCAAAACCTTGCCACGTGATAGCCATCGAACGGCCATATGACAAGCTCTGATGTTCCGCTCCCATTTCCTCGCATAAAATCGAAAATAGACGGCTCTTCAATGGGTGCGCCTTGATGAAATGAACTACACTCACCTAAAGGATTATTAGGAACACCTGTTCAATTTCTCATTAATGCAATTATCTAATCAACCAATCACATGGCAGTGTCTTCAATGCATTTAGGGGTGTGGTCCTGGTCAAGACAATCTCCTGAACTCCACACTGAATGTCGGAATGGGAAAGAAAGGAGATTTAAGCCATTTTGAGCGTGTCATGGTTGTTGGTGCCAGACGGGCCGGTCTGAGTATTGCACAATCTGCTCAGTTACTGGGATTTTCACACACAACCATTTCTAGGGTTTACAAAGAATGGTGTGAAAAGGGAAAAGCATCCAGTATGCGGCAGTCCTGTGGGAGAAAATGCCTTGTTGATGCTAGAGGTCAGAGGTCATGGGCCGACTGATTCAAGCTGATAGAAGAGCAACTTTGACTGAAATAACCACTCGTTACAACCGAGGTCTGCAGCAAAGCATTTGTGAAGCCACAACACACACAACCTTGAGGCGGATGGGCTACAACAGCAGAAGACCCCACCGGGTACCACTCATCTCCACTACAAAGAGGAAAAAGAGGCGACAATTTGCACCAGCTCACCAAAATTGGACAGTTGAAGACTGGAAAAATGTTGCCTGGTCTGATGAGTCTGGATTTCTGTTGAGACATTCAGATGGTAGAGTCAGAATTTGGCGTAAACAGAATGAGAACATGGATCCATCATGCCTTGTTCCCACTGTGCAGGCTGGGGGTGGTGGTGTAATGGTGTGGGGGATGTTTTCTTGGCACACTTTAGGCCCCTTAGTGCCAATTGGGCATGGTTTAAATGCCACGGCCTACCTGAGCATTGTTTCTGCCCATGTCCATCCCTTTATGAGCACCATGTCTCCATCCTCTGATGGCTACTTCCAGCAGGATAATGCACCGTCACAAAGCTCCAATCATTTCAAACTGGTTTCTTGATCATGACAATGAGTTCACTGGACTAAAATGGCCCCACAGTCTCCAGATCTCAACCCAATAGAGCATCTTTGGGATGTGGTGGAACGGGAGCTTCGTGCCCTGGATGTGCATCCCACAAATCTCCATCAACTGCAGATGCTCTCCTATCAATATGGCCAACATTTCTAAAGAATGCTTTCAGCAGCTTGTTGAGTCAATGCCACGTAGAATTAAGGCAGTTCTGAAGGCCAAAGGGGTCAAACACAGTATTAGTGTGTGTTCCTAATAATCCTTTAGGCGAGTGTATATATATATATATATATATATAGTGCGTGTGTGTGTGTATAAATCAAATTATACCCGGCTTATCAACATTTTCAGCCCGAGTCCGAATGAAGCCTGTGTTTTTTTTTAGTTTTTTTTAATCCTCCATATTGCACATTGTTGTCATCTATTCGCCTGCTAGTTGTATTGTTTGACAGGGGAACCTTTGATATTTCTTTTGCTGCTTGTGGGCCTAGCATGGTGTTAAAGATAGCTTTGCATGCTGGGTAAGATTACAGTCTCAGCAATCGTGTGGGGCTTTTTCGACTTGGCTACTATTTCAGCCACAAGATAGCTTGCCTTTAATGCTTTCTCAGACACTTTTGCACTCTTCATCATAATTTCCTCTTGTTTTTCGTGTTGCATTTTCAGTCTAATAAAATATTCGGCATCCTTCATTCAAAATCGCTTCGAATTTGCATAAAGTTGAAACTTCTGAACTTGAGTCGTGTCTAATCATGTGCGGAGTGAACGGGGCTATGGATGGGCAAGCGGCGGGGGGGTATTAGAGGCGGTTATTTACACCGCTTGTACTAGAACACAATATGTTTTCTTGACACCAGGCATTTGGTTAATAGTGAATTATGACCCACATGGCCTTCCATAGTGCAGAGGCGCAGTACAACAAACCCACATTACGCTTCTCACATTATGCTAAACCCTGGATTAATGTGTTAGCCTGATTAATCTGGTCATTATAACGGGTTAGATTGAGCTCATCACACACTGAAGGTTATTTTACATGATATTAAATATAGCCTAACCCAAAAATTACCATTAGGGAACGTTCTGAATAAGTTATTTTGAGGTTATTTACATAATACACTGCAACATTCTGGGAAAGTTACTTTGTGGTTAAAATAAAACCTAAAAAAAACACAAGACGTTATTATTGGGTTCTCAAAAAACGTTCTGTGTTTGTTTTTCCTAATTCAGTTCGAGTGATTGGAGGACGAACATCAGAACTGTCCACCTCAAGAAGAAGAAACACAACAATAAGTGAAGTTTAGTGCCCTTATGATCCAGATATAGCTACAGCTGCAGAGGACCGGGTCTAGCTAACCCGAACCCTGATGGCGGCTGCATAACTTTGATTTATAGAAATATATATTCTGTGGTATTATATGAAAATAATGTTTCCGCGTTCGTCATCAGCCACGCCCCCAAGCCCAGCCTTTATATAAGATCCGCGCGCGCATCTCTCTCTTCTGTTCCCTTCCGTCCTCAGGATCCGCTTCATCTCATCCATAAGGTGTGTATCCTCTGTTTAATCTCATCCATAAAGTGTGTATCATCAGTTTCATCTCATCCTGAAGGTGTGCATCATCGGTTTCATGCGTTTGTGTTCATGAGCGGACTCTTATTTCAGTCGTTATAGCTCTGTGGCTTTATTCGCTAGTAGTATGGTCTACACACACACACACTCACACTCACACTCACACGCTCACACACACTCTATCTGCAGGCTTAGATCATAACAAATTGGACAATGGATGGCTAAGATCGTGGCATGATGAACCGCTGTAGCTGCGCGCTAGTGCGCATGCGCGTGAATGTGGCGGCTGTGTTTCTGACAGGATTCAGTCTGATCTTGTGTTGAATGTAAAGTGTGCTGTAACTCACACACTCTAAAGATGAGATACTGTGAATGCAGGCACAGCTGTTGGCATATTCTCGCCACATGCGACTGTCTTGAGCAAAACGATAACTTTAATATGTTTCGGGCGTGAGAACACTTTCATTCTTCCGTGTTCAGTGGCGTCTGCGGTGCGCATGCGCGACATCTGGAGCGGCGCGTCCCCATTCGCACTCTATCCTTCCTAAATAACATGGAATTAGTACGTCCCAAATAGTACTGTGTTGAAATGTGTATTCCGAGATATTTTCGGTTGGATTACGAAGTGCAGATCGACTTTGCATACAATCCACTGCGGGATTCGATTAGAACTACAAACGCTGGTGGTGTTAAACTACAAACATGGCGGATGTGCGAGTCCGACGGTCAAGTGGAGATTTTTAGATAATGGGGTTTGAGTGATTTGTGCTGCCTTCACGTGCTGTCGGAATTATCGTAAATACGAGTTTCCTTGGTAAAAATTGCACATGAAGGCCCTCCACTTTCAATATTTGAATGGGATAAGCTCGTAATCTCGACTTCAGATGTGGGAATTATCAAATTTCCGATAGCACGTGAAGGCAGCATTAATCAGTAATTTGACGAAAATGTACTGCATTGTGAACTCTTCTAATGATATGTTTGGCTATTAACTCTTAAATCATGTTGTAAAAGAGAACCTATTGAAGAATTGATCACTACACTTGCACGACTGAATATTATCACCATAACTATATTTAATAATACTAGAGAACGGCATCATGCTTTAAAAGCAATCGATATTAATAGACATGATGTTTTAAGCACAAAATGGTCATGAATCGTCACGTTTGGTCTGCGGTTGGAGCTCATCTGTGTGTGTGTGTGTGTGTGTGTGTGTGTGTGTGTGTGTGTGTGTGTGTGTGTGTGTGTGTAGAGTCATGGCCGCCAGAGCTGAACGCACCTTCATCGCCGTGAAACCGGACGGCGTCCAGCGTGGCCTGATGGGTGACATCATCAAGCGCTTCGAGCAGAAGGGCTTCCGATTGGTCGCCATGAAGTTCCTGCAGGTCAGTGGATCTGGATCACCTGAACTCTTCTTCTTCTGCTTCTGAGCTGATGTTAACGTGTTCTGATGGTTCTGGTCCACAGGCGTCTGAGGATCTGCTGAAGCAGCATTACATCGACCTGAAGGACCGGCCCTTCTACCCCGGCCTGGTGAAGTACATGAGCTCCGGGCCGGTTCTGGCCATGGTGAGTGTTCTGGGCCGGTTCTGGCTGAGACCTGGGGCTGAGGAAACCCATGTTAAACTCTACCTGTCTCCTCAGGTGTGGGAGGGTCTGAATGTGGTGAAGACTGGAAGGGTGATGCTCGGAGAGACCAATCCTGCCGACTCCAAACCCGGAACCATCCGCGGCGACTTCTGCATCGAAGTGGGCAGGTGCGTCTGTGCTGGAGCTTCTGGACCCATCCGGCGTGTGTTCTGAGAAATTAACCCATTGTGTGTTTCAGGAACATCATCCACGGCAGCGACTCTGTGGCCAGCGCCACTAAAGAGATCGGCCTGTGGTTCCAGCCGGAGGAGCTGACGAGCTATAAAAGCTGCGCGAGCGCCTGGATCTACGAGTGAACTTCCCCATCTCTGACCCTCGGGACGATTATCTGGACTGCAGATCGAGTGTTTGGTCTTGACATTTCTCAAGCACTTAATAAAACATGGAATCTCGCATTTGCTGTAGGAGTCTCTTTATATTCCTCTGTTTGTTCTTAAAGGATTAGTTCACTTTTAGATAAGCTTTAGCTGATAGTTTCCTCACCCCCATGTCATCAGAGATGTCCATGTCTTTCTTTCTGCAGTCGGAAAGAAATGAAGGTTTTGGATGAAAACAGTCCAGGGTTTTTCTCCATATAATGGACTTCAATGGGCTCCAAACGGGTCAAATGTCAGTTTCAGTGCAGCTTTAAACGACACCAGATGATGAATAAGGGTCTGATCTAGACAAACCATCAGCTTCTGAGAGAAACCCAGCAGTATTTATGCTATTATTTTACCTTTTATCAGACGAATGTGATCATCTCTGAGCTCAAACATAACTTCCGCTAAGTGAGGTCAAAATACGAGCGTGGCCATAGATATATATGTAGATGCCTCATTAGCGCCTGCACGGATCAGTAGAATGAGGCATCTACTATTGATATATCTATGGCCAGACTCGTATTTTGACCTCACTTAGTGGAAGTTATGTCTGAGCTCAGAGATGATCACGTTCGTCTGATAAGAGGTAAAATAATAGCATAAATACTGCTGGGTTTCTCTCAGAAACTGATGGTTTGTCTAGATCAGACCCTTATTCATCATCTGGTGTCGTTTAAAGCTGCACTGAAACTGACATTTGACCCGTTTGGAGCCCATTGAAGTCCATTATATGGAGAAAAACCCTGGACTATTTTTGATGAAAACCTTCATTTCTTTCCGACTGCAGAAAGAAAGACATGGACATCTCTGATGACATGGGGGTGAGGAAACTATCAGCAGAAGTTTATTTAAAAGTGAACTAATCCTTTAAGAACCCACTGAACCCCCAAACTAGCTCTTGTTTGTAATCCCACTGGATGTGTGGATCATGTTCTGCTGGAGATCAGCGACGGCTGCATGAATGAATCCCTGATGGGAACGCTTTAAAATCCCCATGAAATCCATATTGAGTTGTGGTTTTAGTCTATAATCTATGTATTCAAACTTCAGTCTCTCTTCCACCTATAAATCTCTTCTCTGGGTAACCAAAGATGGCGTTTCTGTACGGCATCGGTGCGAAAACCACTTCTGGATGCTTTATATTTACAAACTAAAAGTCTATGGTTTTAACCCTCTGGGGTTCTTCATTTATGGGTCACACTCAGGACCTTCGGGTCAAAAAATGAAAATATTAATATTTATGCAATAGGACCCTTTTTTTTTTCCCTCCCATTGAATATAATGTGTATATATATTTTTATTTATGCTGTCTTTCATTTTAGAGTCAAGCCTAGGCCTCATGAAAGCTATTTTTTAAATAAGATGGTGCCATCCGGTGGACACATTGAGCATTTTCACACAATAGCACATTTATACCACTATAGCAGAAAAAGACTCAACAGTGAAGATCTCTAAAACATCAAGAGTGCAAAACAGACTAAAAACACTCTCACACACACACACAAAAACACAATTAGCTTTTGGAATAGCACGCGTTAATTTGTGTGTGCATGTTTTTGTGTGTATAAGTGTGTGTTTTTTTCTGTTTTGCACTCTTGATGTTTTAGAGATCTTCACTGTTGAGTCTTTTTTCTGCATCCTGGCTGATTTGTAGATTGTATGCCCAAAAAAACTCTGTATTTTCATATTTTTATAAATTTCCCATTCATTTCCTATGGGGGTCATTTTTGACCTGAAGGTCCTGAGTGTGACTTTCTTTTACGACCACTTAGACTTTTCAAATCCTGTCCCCATTTTTATTGGGTGTTCATATACCAATCAAGTACCAATAAAGTCTCCAAGTTTCGGACTATTCCGATGAAGCTACGACTTTTTACAAATCCAGAAGAACCCCAAAGGGTTAAAATATGAGATTTAATTATAGACCTTTAAAATAAATCCACAATCGATGGTTCCTTCCTAGTGCGAGTTTCCTCAGCGTTTGTGATGTTAATCTTGTAATGCTCAAAGGAGGCGTCGGGCGGCTGTTCGACATTCTCGCCTCTGGACTGATTTTATTCTCCAATGTAAGAATCACTACTTAAGATGACCTCAATATGAGATGACCTTAAGATGACCTCAATATGAGATGACCTTAAGATGACCTCAATATGAGATGACCTTAAGATGACCTCAATATGAGATGACCTTAAGATGACCTCAATATGAGATGACCTTAAGATGACCTCAATATGAATTGCATTTCTAACCCACCCCAACACTTACGAGTTTATGTTGGCATTATCTGACCGTTATCAGTGTGTAGCAGTAAATGAAGATATGTCCCAGCGAGCACAAGTTCAGTATGGAGTACCGCAAGGCTCAGTGCTAGGACCGCTACTCTTCACCCTGTACATGCTACCACTGGGAGATATCATTAGGAAGCATGGCGTTAGTTTTCATTGTTATGCTGACGATACTCAGCTCTATATTTCTTCACGCCCTAAAGAAACTTACCAATTCACAAGATTAACGGAATGCAGAGCTGATATAAAACATTGGATGACCAGTAATTTCCTGCAACTCAATTCAGAAAAAACTGAATTTTTAATTATTGGACTAAAGCTCCACAAGAAGTGACCTAGAATACTGTCTAACACTTGATGCTATTCTGTCAAGTCCTCGTGGTCAGTGAGGAACCTGGGTGTGCTCTTTGATACCAATCTCACACACACACACACACACACACACACACACACACACACACACACACACACACACACACACACACACACACACACACACACACACACACACACACACACACACACACACACACACACACACACACACACACACACACACACACACACACACACACACACACACACACACTCTCGTGGTCAGTGAGGAACCTGGGTGTGCTCTTTGATACCAATCTCACACACACACACACACACACACACACACACACACACACACACACACACACACACACACACACACACACACACACACACACACACACACACACACACACACACACACACACTCGTGGTCAGTGAGGAACCTGGCTGTGCTCTTTGATACCAATCTCTCGTTTGAAAGCCACGTTTCTACCATCTTAAAAATATCTCTAAATTACGGCACATGCTCTCAATGCAAAATGCTGAACAGTTGGTGTGTTGATGAGCTGTAGATTATTGTAATTTTTGCAATAATGTTTTGTAAAGTGCTTTGTACGCGACAAAATTCAGGTAAGTCCCACCAAATCTCACTCCCAAGATTTTTGGAAAAGTTGGCAGCCCAGATTTACCTCAGAGTTATGGGACACGATTAGTTAAAGGTCCCATGGCATGGCATTTTTCTATTATTTTATAGTGTTTCCTGAGGTGTACTTATATTGTTAGTATGATTTTTACATCATAAAATGTCATAATTTAGAAATAAAAGGCATTTTTTCTATACTGCTGTTTGCCCTGTGGCTGACTGCCCTGCTTCAAGAGGCGTGTCTGCTGTGAGACTTCAGGAAAAACGCCCACTGTTGTGATTGGCTGACATCTTTGCATTTTAAATGAGCGGAGGGGGCGTGGTTTAACGAGGCACGAGCAGGCACGAGTCTGCCAGAGACAGATGGACCTGTGTTCACTTCACATCAGTTCTCTCAGCATGTCTCAGTTCAGGGTGAACTGTTGTAGTTACTAGCATATACTTCAGGTTATTAGTTTATTTCTAGTCAGAGGGGCTGTCACTCATGTCAGAAAGTTAGTAAATTATGGATCAGCGCTGACTCGAGACGCGAACCGTTTAGAACGATTCAGTCCGATTTGGTGAACTGGTTCGGTTCACTAAAAAGAACCGATTCAAAAGAATGATTCGTTCGCGAACCGGACATCACGGAGACGGAGCGATTGCTAACAAAGTTATTTATAGTAACTACTGAGTTATGAGAGCGTTGTCTGTCAGCGCGAGTTTATTGTGTTTGTATCTGAGAGTTCTGAATAAACACGAGTCCCAGTCACACCGAGTCCTCTTCATCATTATTCTACCAACTTTGTAACACATGCAATGTACCATTACAGCGAGATGAACGAGTTAGTAAGTTTGATTAAAGCATTATTTCTAGATATGTTCCAATCATATGAATAGCGTCAGTGATGCGCATTGAGTAACTTACACAGCGCAAACAAAGACACAACAGCAGTAATCGAATGTAATCCAGTTTATTGTGGGGAAAGCTGGCTAGCCTAGCCCAGATACCCTCACGCTTACCCTCCTGCTTAATCTCACGCCGCGTTTGGTGCCTCCGCTGTGGGCCAGATGCAGTACTGGGGGTCGGGGATGTTGAAGGCCGAGCTTCGGCGTGTGTGAGGTTTATCTCTAAAGATGTTACTGCTGATGTTAAACAGAAAAGACTGTATGCACATTTTAGAACAGATAGACGCGACGAGGACGTACAAAACACTGACTCACAAGATAGAAAACACGAAAACACCGCTCTGTCGGGAGAGAGAGAAGCCGCTGCGTGTCCACAAATAATAAATAAAAAGCTACACATAAGAAATCAATGATCACAGATCAGAAGGAACTGAAGAAAGACTTCTGTTTTCATTTGTACATCCAAACACTGAGAAACTGCCAGCGTTCACTCGTTCACAAGTAACGTTAATGATCTCGAGTGTTTGCATGGGCGTGCCAGATTCTCTGGGCGGAGGAAAGGGAGGAAACCGTTCCTGCTTGGACGTCAAACCAGGAGGCTTCAGGATTGGCTCGTCTGGCCTGTCATTTTCTCAAAGGCAGAGAAAGACAGCCAGAACTCGGTTTTACACCGATCAACATTTCTATCCACTTGGGGACAATATTCAGGCTAGGGGAACTCATATTAATGTGGAAATACCTCATAAAATGAAAATTTCATGCCATGGGACCTTTAAATATCTAAAGTAATGTGGCTGTAATTCTCATCAAGGCATGACGATGGCAATAATGATGAGCACGGATTAATCATTCATAATAAATACTGCAATATTCCATTAAAAAAAAGAATGTTGAAGTTCGATTTCATGGTGACTTTAACAGCGTCCGTCTTCCTGTCCGGTTGGTGGCGCTGTTGCACACACACACACACACACACACACACGGGAAGCAGCGCGAGAGCAGCGCACGTGTGTTATCCTCCAGAACTCAGAGATCCTCTATTAACGGAAGGTCGGCCGTGATGGATCCGCCAGAGTCTGTCGCCAGAACCGCCAGGAGGAGCGCGAAGAGGCCGCCGAGCGAAGGCCCGGGCGTCGCGTCAGAGGAGCGGCGCAGAGCGCAGGAGCACGCGGCGCTGTGCGCGACGCTCGGCGGGGAGGACGCGTCCGTCAGGCGGCTGGAGGAGCTGGTGTTCGGCGCCGAGGAGCGGCTCACCGACAGCCTCGCGCAGGTACAGCCGAACCTTAACCAATCACAACTTCACAGCTCAACAATAACCCACAAGAACACATGAGATGGCATGAGAGTGTGTTAAAGTGGAACATTCTTGGGAACATTTGGGATCATGTACACGAGTCAACACAATAACACTGGTCTAGTGTTTTTTTTAGATATTTTTAAATCCAAAAATCTTACATATTGTGCGTATGACCCAGAAATAAACCATCCATACATTAGAAATGCGGTGTCCCTTCTGTAGCTTATCAGCAGGTCGTGGGTTCGAATCCCAGTGAACACATCATGACCTGATGTGTGTGTGTGTGTGTGTGTGTGTGTGTGTGTGTGTGTGTGTGTGTGACCGCTCATTACTGGACGATGACCTGATGTGTGTGTGTGTGTGTGACCCCTCATTACTGGACGATGACCTGATGTGTGTGTGTGACCCCTCATTACTGGACGATGACCTGATGTGTGTGTGTGTGTGACCCCTCATTACTGGACGATGACCTGATGTGTGTGTGTGACCCCTCATTACTGGACGATGACCTGATGTGTGTGTGTGTGTGACCCCTCATTACTGGAAGATGACCTGATGTGTGTGTGTGTGTGTGTGACCGCTCATTACTGGACGATGACCTGATGTGTGTGTGTGTGTGTGACCGCTCATTACTGGACGATGACCTGATGTGTGTGTGTGACCCCTCATTACTGGACGATGACCTGATGTGTGTGTGTGTGTGACCCCTCATTACTGGACGATGACCTGATGTGTGTGTGTGTGTGTGTGTGACCGCTCATTACTGGACGATGACCTGATGTGTGTGTGTGTGTGTGTGTGTGTGACCGCTCATTACTGGACGATGACCTGATGTGTGTGTGTGTGTGTGTGTGACCCCTCATTACTGGACGATGACCTGATGTGTGTGTGTGACCCCTCATTACTGGACGATGACCTGATGTGTGTGTGTGTGTGACCCCTCATTACTGGACGATGACCTGATGTGTGTGTGTGTGTGACCCCTCATTACTGGAAGATGACCTGATGTGTGTGTGTGTGTGTGTGACCGCTCATTACTGGACGATGACCTGATGTGTGTGTGTGTGTGTGACCGCTCATTACTGGACGATGACCTGATGTGTGTGTGTGACCCCTCATTACTGGACGATGACCTGATGTGTGTGTGTGTGTGACCCCTCATTACTGGACGATGACCTGATGTGTGTGTGTGTGTGTGTGTGACCGCTCATTACTGGACGATGACCTGATGTGTGTGTGTGTGTGTGTGTGTGTGACCGCTCATTACTGGACGATGACCTGATGTGTGTGTGTGTGTGTGTGTGACCCCTCATTACTGGACGATGACCTGATGTGTGTGTGTGTGTGTGTGTGTGTGACCCCTCATTACTGGACGATGACCTGATGTGTGTGTGTGTGTGTGTGTGTGACCCCTCATTACTGGACGATGACCTGATGTGTGTGTGTGTGTGTGTGTGACCCCTCATTACTGGACGATGACCTGATGTGTGTGTGTGTGTGTGTGTGTGTGACCCCTCATTACTGGACGATGACCTGATGTGTGTGTGTGTGTGTGTGTGTGTGACCGCTCATTACTGGACGATGACCTGATGTGTGTGTGTGTGTGTGTGTGTGTGTGTGTGTGTGACCCCTCATTACTGGACGATGACCTGATGTGTGTGTGTGTGTGTGTGTGACCCCTCATTACTGGACGATGACCTGATGTGTGTGTGTGACCCCTCATTACTGGACGATGACCTGATGTGTGTGTGTGTGTGTGACCCCTCATTACTGGACGATGACCTGATGTGTGTGTGTGTGTGTGACCGCTCATTACTGGACGATGACCTGATGTGTGTGTGTGTGTGTGTGTGACCGCTCATTACTGGACGATGACCTGATGTGTGTGTGTGACCCCTCATTACTGGACGATGACCTGATGTGTGTGTGTGTGTGTGACCGCTCATTACTGGACGATGACCTGATGTGTGTGTGTGTGTGTGACCGCTCATTACTGGACGATGACCTGATGTGTGTGTGTGTGTGACCGCTCATTACTGGACGATGACCTGATGTGTGTGTGTGACCCCTCATTACTGGACGATGACCTGATGTGTGTGTGTGTGTGACCGCTCATTACTGGACGATGACCTGATGTGTGTGTGTGTGTGTGACCGCTCATTACTGGACGATGACCTGATGTGTGTGTGTGTGTGTGTGACCGCTCATTACTGGACGATGACCTGATGTGTGTGTGTGACCCCTCATTACTGGACGATGACCTGATGTGTGTGTGTGTGTGACCGCTCATTACTGGACGATGACCTGATGTGTGTGTGTGTGTGTGACCGCTCATTACTGGACGATGACCTGATGTGTGTGTGTGTGTGTGTGTGTGACCGCTCATTACTGGACGATGACCTGATGTGTGTGTGTGACCCCTCATTACTGGACGATGACCTGATGTGTGTGTGTGTGTGTGTGACCCCTCATTACTGGACGATGACCTGATGTGTGTGTGTGTGTGTGTGACCGCTCATTACTGGACGATGACCTGATGTGTGTGTGTGTGTGTGACCGCTCATTACTGGACGATGACCTGATGTGTGTGTGTGTGTGACCGCTCATTACTGGACGATGACCTGATGTGTGTGTGTGACCCCTCATTACTGGACGATGACCTGATGTGTGTGTGTGTGTGACCGCTCATTACTGGACGATGACCTGATGTGTGTGTGTGTGTGACCCCTCATTACTGGACGATGACCTGATGTGTGTGTGTGTGTGTGTGACCGCTCATTACTGGACGATGACCTGATGTGTGTGTGTGACCCCTCATTACTGGACGATGACCTGATGTGTGTGTGTGTGTGACCGCTCATTACTGGACGATGACCTGATGTGTGTGTGTGACCCCTCATTACTGGACGATGACCTGATGTGTGTGTGTGACCCCTCATTACTGGACGATGACCTGATGTGTGTGTGTGTGTGACCCCTCATTACTGGACGATGACCTGATGTGTGTGTGTGTGTGTGTGTGTGACCGCTCATTACTGGACGATGACCTGATGTGTGTGTGTGACCCCTCATTACTGGACGATGACCTGATGTGTGTGTGTGTGTGTGTGACCCCTCATTACTGGACGATGACCTGATGTGTGTGTGTGTGTGTGTGACCGCTCATTACTGGACGATGACCTGATGTGTGTGTGTGTGTGTGACCGCTCATTACTGGACGATGACCTGATGTGTGTGTGTGTGTGACCGCTCATTACTGGACGATGACCTGATGTGTGTGTGTGACCCCTCATTACTGGACGATGACCTGATGTGTGTGTGTGTGTGACCGCTCATTACTGGACGATGACCTGATGTGTGTGTGTGTGTGACCCCTCATTACTGGACGATGACCTGATGTGTGTGTGTGTGTGTGTGACCGCTCATTACTGGACGATGACCTGATGTGTGTGTGTGTGTGACCGCTCATTACTGGACGATGACCTGATGTGTGTGTGTGACCCCTCATTACTGGACGATGACCTGATGTGTGTGTGACCCCTCATTACTGGACGATGACCTGATGTGTGTGTGACCCCTCATTACTGGACGATGACCTGATGTGTGTGTGACCCCTCATTACTGGACGATGACCTGATGTGTGTGTGTGACTGCTCGTTACTGGACGATGACCTGATGTGTGTGTGTGACCCCTCATTACTGGACGATGACCTGATGTGTGTGTGTGACCCCTCATTACTGGACGATGACCTGATGTGTGTGTGTGACCCCTCATTACTGGACGATGAACTGATGTGTGTGTGTGTGTGTGTGACCCCTCATTACTGGACGATGACCTGATGTGTGTGTGTGTGTGTGTGACCGCTCATTACTGGACGATGACCTGATGTGTGTGTGTGTGTGTGACCGCTCATTACTGGACGATGACCTGATGTGTGTGTGTGTGTGACCGCTCATTACTGGACGATGACCTGATGTGTGTGTGTGACCCCTCATTACTGGACGATGACCTGATGTGTGTGTGTGTGTGACCGCTCATTACTGGACGATGACCTGATGTGTGTGTGTGTGTGACCCCTCATTACTGGACGATGACCTGATGTGTGTGTGTGTGTGTGTGACCGCTCATTACTGGACGATGACCTGATGTGTGTGTGTGACCCCTCATTACTGGACGATGACCTGATGTGTGTGTGTGTGTGACCGCTCATTACTGGACGATGACCTGATGTGTGTGTGTGACCCCTCATTACTGGACGATGACCTGATGTGTGTGTGACCCCTCATTACTGGACGATGACCTGATGTGTGTGTGACCCCTCATTACTGGACGATGACCTGATGTGTGTGTGACCCCTCATTACTGGACGATGACCTGATGTGTGTGTGTGACTGCTCGTTACTGGACGATGACCTGATGTGTGTGTGTGACCCCTCATTACTGGACGATGACCTGATGTGTGTGTGACCCCTCATTACTGGACGATGACCTGATGTGTGTGTGTGACTGCTCGTTACTGGACGATGACCTGATGTGTGTGTGTGACCCCTCATTACTGGACGATGAACTAGGGGTCGACCGATATGGATGTTTTAGTGCCGATACCGATTTTTTTTCCTTAGCCGATGACGATACGGGCTGCCGATATTCTGGAGCCGATACTGCTTTTGCTCCCTTAATTTACAACATAAAAATGACAATGATCATGATGATAATTTAAAAAAGGAACATTTATTGAACAAAAAAAAAAAACAATATTTAACAAATAGTAAAAACAGGTGAGGTAGAACAAGAAGAAAAAGAGTTCAGTGGTGAAAATAAATTCTGAAAATAAATATTTAAGCATAAATAAAATAATGACACTATTGCACACAGTATCAACAAGCGAGCAGCATAATAAAGTGCACACTGACTAGGGATGAAACGGTATGGAAATTTAACATCACGATTATAGTGACCCAAATGATCACGGTTATCAATATTATCACGGTTTTGTTCAAACAAGATGAAAGTGTTCAAAAAGAACAGATGCACACACTTAAAACATTTAAACAAGTTTTAGATTTGAAATCAACAAACAACAAATAAATCAAGCAGCTCTATGCACTTTTTTAAGATAGATTCTAATCTGTGAGATTTCCTTCCTTATAATGGCCGTCGTCAATAGCAACGCATAACGCATAAATAATAATAATTTGTCGTAAATATAATCTCTAATATTATCTCTGTAAATATGTTCAAGCAATATTCTCATCAGTGTTCAGCAATGATGCATTTAAATATAGCATATTTTTGTGTAAGAGCCCAAACAGTATCCTAGTGAAATAATGCATATCCATATTTCCATATGATTTGACAGTTTATTTTATTAAATTTCAAAATGTGTGCATCATACCTGACACCTAGATGAACACTTTACAGTCAGTTTTATGACTGTCATTCCCTTCAAATGCTATTGAAGTCAGAAACGTGTATAACGTTACCAATGCTGTGTGTAACTTTAGAGACGGTCCCTAAATTCACCAGCGTTATGCCAGTCATATCAGATGCGCTCATGGATGCGCTGTGGTTCTGCTGTGTTTGTTTGAAACCATTTTCGCTGCTGAAATAGAACAAAAACAGTCAACCACTGTATGATGAGTGAATCTCCTGCGTACATCGCACGTTTATCTCTGCTTTGAGAGATTTCAGCGAGTGAGCGCGCTCTGAACATTTATGTTATAACTCTGGCTAATCTGAACGCCTCAGATTATGAGACGACGTCGCTTTCATAAACTCAATAGAAACACGTGTGAGTGGTTATAATGCGCAACGCGATTATAACAGACGGCTTTTGAGAAGACTATAATAAGTTCAACAGCCAGAGTGGCTAGTGTGCAGCCGAAATAACGTTACACTCGCAAATGGCGGTTGTTAATGTCAAGCCCTGATTATTATCCCTTAAATGTCACCCTAGTCTTTACCGAACTTGTTTGTTCGCTTCACGTTATTATTTGCCAGACGTAGGTTTGGTATTGAGGTCAAAGTCCACTTGCCTTGCGTTCGTAGTTTTGAAGTGTTTCCCCTATTACAGCGACTTTCTTCTGGCATGTTCTGCAGACAAGGGTGACCATCTTAGATTAAGTTTCCCTCAGGACTTTTGTAAAAGCCAAAATATGACCACACCTCAGATTTGGTCCTTTTAGAGGCTGAACAATCCCCAGGCGCTGTCACTGCCTTCTTCCATTTCTCCTCATTCAGAAACAGCGGTGCGCCAGACTGACGCTGACTGGACAAGATTTACCGCGAGTTTTCACAATCGTGATAATCACACGCGGTTTTAATGATAATTAAATTTTATACGATATTACTAACCATCACTAAATTTTATCGTGGTTTATCGTGAAACCGGTAATCGTTTCATCCCTAACACTGACTGTACTATACTTTATTTAAAACTATTTACAACCTAGTCATTTAATGCTTACACTCTAAAAAATGCTCGGTTATGGACTAAATCAGCAATTGGGTTGTTTTGACCCAGCGGTTGGGTTAAATGTTTGCTTAAAACAACCCAATTGACCTATCGGTAAGCCCCTCCCATCGAACGCCTCAGATGATTTGTTTGAGTGAAAAACTATGTAATAAACTTGATAAACCATCAGTTAAGTTTGGCCATCATTCGGACGGGATATACGCTACAATCTCTGTCCAAAAACATCTCAGGATAAGGTTTTCACACTGACAGCTGTACATTGTAAGATATAGCAACTCCGTTTGTTTGTCCGAGTTAGCAACAGTAGCTAAGGGGGGCGGGGCTTACCGATAGGTCAATTGATGGGTTAGTCCATTTTCAACCCAACTTGGGTTATTTTTAACCCAGCATTGTTTAGAGTGTAGGTGCTTCACTGAATCTCTAGAGCAACACCAGCGGCAATTCAGGAGAAAATCTCCCAATGCTCCACGTGAAGCTTCAGTCTTTCCACCTTTACCATCGTGTCAATTCTCAGCTGATTTTGATTAATATGCGCGAGGGAGAGCGAGAGAGTTTGCAGACGGTGAGAGCTGCCCTGTGGACGCCTGTCTGCAAATAATGCAGGGGGAAAATATCGGTGAACACAGCAGCCTTATATCGGCCGATACACGTAAAAATACACGCAAATATCGGCCGATATATCGGTCTAACACTACGATGAACTGATGTGTGTGTGTGTGTGTGTGTGTGTGTGTGACCCCTCCACAGGCCGGCCGCTCGTTACTGGATGATGATGATGGTGATGATGATGGTGTGTGTGTGTGTGTGTGTGTGACCCCTCCACAGGCCGGCCGCTCGTTACTGGATGATGATGATGATGATGATGCGAGCAGTGTTTCCTCAGAGGATGGCGAGGGCCGTCCCGGACCCAGAAGAGCCGCATGGGAGGATGAGGATGATGAGCTGGAGGAAGAGTAAGGCTAACAGCACATGTTGGTTTATTGGACATTTAACAGTGAAGCTCTGAGCTTTAGAGATGCTCAAAACGGTTCATTTTGCCGACCGACAACCGCCGCTCATTATCCGATTATTAACCTTTAACTGATAAGATTATAATATTGAATTGGCATTAAATAAATATACAATTGAAGAGTGTCTGAGACACTTTATCCACGGGTTTATTTTACTGTGTAAACATCAGCACAGATCAGATCAACATCAGAACTTGATTCACATCAGCACATGTTGCAGCGTTTCTGACAACTGAGAAAAACTCAATAAATATCAATAAAAAGCATAAAATAAATAGGCCTACACTAAATAGTTTTCACTTAAATAATTAACAAATTAAGATGCAAAACGAAAACACTGAATCCGTTTGAAGCTTTGAAGAACTGGAATAGTTTTTTTCATCATATAAAAATATCAGGCCGACCTCAATCCACAGCTGGACTGGTTTTACTGGTTTTAAAGTAGCATGTGTGAGTGGGGGGGCTGGGGGGCTGCAAAGGATTGCAAATGCAATGCAAATTTAAGTTCATTTTATTCATTTTTAAAATTTAAAGTGGCCCATTAAAAAGTATTATTTATTTGTTGAATTATTATCTTTTTAAAATGATTCTGTTAATTTCTGAAGCTCATTCCGCTCAACCCAGAACTCCCTCTGACATGCTGGATCAGATACAGCTCTATCTGAAATGCAGAGTTAGGGCTGAACCGGAATAAAGCTTTTCTTCTTTTCTAGTTGTTCCTTTAAGCTGTTGATCACGCTGCACCGCCGCATCCATGTCATTGTCTGTTATAGGCTATTTGCTTATTATTTATTAAATCCGCGCAATTTGGTTGATTAAACATTGATTAAAATTAAGATACAATTTATACAAAACTAAATTCACTTTAAAGAAAGGCTTTTAACCAAACTTATTGAAGTGTTATTGAACTTCTTGAAGACCCGTCTTCTGACATTATGCATCTCATGTGTCCTGTTCACTTTTCAACGTAAATGAAATAACAAAAATAATATTTAAACTGAAACTAATTCCGTGTTTTAATGGCTGCAAGTATAGTCAGCTACAGAGAAATGTCATGTCGGAGGGATTTGAGCTCGTCATTTAACCGGTCATGAGTGAAGCTCCGCTCTGATTCGCTCATGCTCTGGTGAGGTCGGCAGGTTTTTTGCGTTAATGTTTATTTCCTGTCGCTGTGCAAGCTCGTTTATTGTATATGACTGTGTAAAGCTTTTATTTAAAGGTTTAAAGTATCCTTTAAATAAAAAGTATCATCCACATGTGTGGAGCATATGCTGTGAGTTTGGGTTCGTCTGGGAACACGATGTATGTATTTTATCATATTTATACGGTAAATCATTTATAACCCTACGCCAACACAGGAGAAAACATCATTTTATGCTTCTAAATATAGAAACTAGGGGTGTAACGATACACTCGTGTCATGATTCGAGATGTATCCCGATATTTTAAGCCAAAATAAAGAGTTTTTTCTTTTAATTTATTATTAAAATATTATAATTATTAGTGTATTATTAACAGGACCCGCAAATATTCCCCCATTACATTATATATATATATATAGTCGTTTAATGCAGAGATGTTCACAAGTCTTTCATCTGGAGTCCGAGTCGAGTCTCATTTTATGAAAAAAAAAATCTTTATTTTTTTATAGACAAAAATATGGCTTTTCTATTATCTATTTTCTATTATCTGTTTTGTTTGTAATAAGTCCTAAGATGTAAGGGATACATCCAGCCTTACGTTATAATCCATTATAATGTAAAAGAGAAAAGAGAAGCTGAGTGGACACAAGATGGCGCCAGTCACGTTTGTTACACAGCGTTGTTATTGACGACAGACATCAGAAAATAATCAAACCCAACGTTTCTAGTTGTTTCTAGTTAATAGGAAACTGTCCGCATGCTGACTGTGATACGTTAAGATATGCGCTTTAAGCAATAAATGGATTAACATCTTTCTATCTCTCTCTCGTGTCTACAGTAAGAGAGAAAAGCTGCCAATAGATTGATAAAGTAAAATATAGTGCTAGGTTTAAAGGTTCGATTTTCAGGCTGGCGATCCAAAAGAGCCACACCACAGTAAAGCAGATGTGCTCTTAAAGGGATAGTTCACCCAAAAATGAAGATTAGCCCATAATTTCCTCTCCCTCAGCTCATCTGAGGTGTGTGTGACATTCTTCTCTCAGACGAATAAAATCTGAGTTATATTACAAAAGTCCAGGCTAATCCAAGCGTTAGAATTGGATTCATAGTTGCTCTGTTTTTGAAGTCCATAAAAAGTGCATCTGTGTGTCATATAACTGCTCCAGCGGCTCTGGGGTGTTAATAAAGGCCTTCTGAAGCGAATCAACGCGTTTGTGTAAGAAAAATATCCATATTTAAAACTTTATCAAGTAAACTTTCGGCCTCCGCCTTCCCACTTTTTATGGACTTCAAAAACAGAGCAACTATTAATCAAATTCTATTCTTCGGATGATTTGAGGGAGAGTAAATCATGGGCTAATGTTCATTTTTGGGTGAACTATCCCTTTAATGTCACTAACCTCGTTTCCACACATTCTTAGCCGATCTGACACGGTAATAAATCCATATGAGAGAACAAATGGCACGATGGATCCGGTCATGTTTCATGGGACTCTTCTACACGGACATCTGTAATGAACTTCTATAACAAGGGTCCGATCTACCACATCATGACATGTGAAGCAGAGATTATACATTCAAATGAAGAATTTTTTTAATTTTACGATAGATAAGGATTAAAGACTTGAGTTGTTTTTAAAATTTAACGAGTCTTTTTTTTGTCGAGTCTGAAGTCTCCTAAAATGTGACTCGAGTGCCCATCTCTGGTTTAATGTAGTAATGTCACTGAAACTCTTAATTTTGTCCCCTCGCGCTTCCCAGTGCTTGCGGTGTCCCGCCTCTCCCGCCATTAATGCGCTACACATGTAGAATAAACATCTAAAATACTTTAATAATCACACTACTAAAACTAAATGTGATTTAAATAATGTTTAAATCAGTCGGGCTCCAGTGAGACCTCTAACAACATTTAGTCACACCAGCAGGTTGGGATGCGAGGTATACCGGTACTGGGAAAATACCAGTATACATTTTATTTCCAACGGTACGATATCATGATTTTGCTCATTTCTGTATATGCTGCTGTTCCGAAGTTCACCGCTAGATGTGCGCTACACAAACTGATGCGAAACCGGCAAATGTGGTGCCATAGAGGAACAAGATGAATACAGCAGTTGATTCTCACTCAACACGCACAAAACTCATTAATAAAGAGAGGATTAGACGTGAAATTTTGAATTACTTTGCTTATAAAACTGCTGAAGAACCATCAAACCTCGCCAAGCATCGCTCACTCGCCATTCCTGTCTTCTAAGAGTTCGACAGGTGAGGGCATAAATCAAACCATCTAACTAAGTTAGACATTTATTTTCTTTAACACTCGTCAACGCACATACATAAGATCGTATCGTTTAAATATCATGAAATCTCCAGCGTTCGTTTCAACCAGTGATGTTTAGATTTGCACGCATACTATTGCACTATTTACATCCGCGAAAGACATAACCAACTGTGTTTATGTGACGACTCACTAAAGATGGACATTTTTGACATAATTTTGTGTGCATTTGACGAAGGAAAAACGGCTTAATTAGGAATGTGCAAGCTCTTTAGGCTTGTGTGTGTGTGTGTGTGTGTGTGTGTGTGTGTGTGTTTGTTGGTATGAGCACAAAGAAAACTCTCAAAGAAAAGCTCTCATACCATGTATTACGAAATTCTATAAAATCGCTTGCATGTTCAGATTGGCGATGTTTAAAAAGACGTTAAAAAGCTCCCGAAACGACAGTGAAAGTGTTTGAGCGCTCGGATGCTTTAGTGTAGGTGCGATGTCTTAAAGACAGAAGCGATCTGCTGATTTTGAGAGCTAGAGAATGGAGATGTGCAATAATGCTGAAATTACCTCTTGACAAAATAGCAAACAAATGCCTGATTTGATGTGATTAATCTTTGTTGATTCATTTAATAATAAACATTTGCGGTAATTTCCCGCTTCATAAACCCCAAACTTGCGAGAGTGAGTAAAATTATGTGCAATACCCGCAGCAAAATTCAGACCCTGTGTGTTATTGATTTAATATCAGTACTTCAGTATTAGATTGTGGAATCGAGCCATCCCTGCCAGCAGGAAATAAGGCCACCAACGCCCTTTAGTCTCAGTCTGCAGCTCTGCTTATGTTGAGTTCTCGTGTGTAATCATCAGCTCTTTGTGTGTTTCAGGATTGACATGACGCATCGGTTTCGCAGAGACTTTAAAAAGAGTGAAGCCGAAGCCAAGATGACTAAACAGAAGCTACAGCAGCGCTTAAAAGAGCAGTAAGTGATTGGCCCAATGAGACGATGTGTGTGTGTGTGTGTGTGAAACTCACCTGGAAGATAAAGCGTCTGATTGGTTCTGCAGGTTTCAGAAAGCCATGGGCGGCAGACCCAGCTGGGCGGAGGAGGGCGTGACCAAGCGGCGGAAGAAAGGTCATTACTGAAGGAGTGTGTGTGATCAGCTGTGTGTGTGTAGCCGCGTTTCCATTACACATTTGCGCAAAACTTTTGCGATATTTTCTAAAAGTCGACAAAAAAATATTGTGAAATGACAGCGTTTCCATTAACTGATGTTATGCGACTAAAACATTTTTTTTCCTCTCGTGATAAATCATTCCAAAAATCAGGCTACGCATGTTATGTTTATGTTTATCCAGCCACCGCACGCCATTATTATTAGCGGAAAGAGACGTGTGTGTTATAGCTGAAGGAAAGCACTTATACTTGAGCGGCACTTATGAGGTGTTATGATCAATTGTGGCATTTTATATTCTATAGTTTTTTTATGAGTTTAATAAAGAACTCGTCTTCTGTCCAATCACACCATCATCTGTAAAGAATGATCGACGTTTACATACGCAGGTTATTGTGACGCATCGCCACACACAGAGACGAGCGAGAAGATTGACTTTGATGGTGATAACTCAACGTTTTTTTACCACTTCGTTATTTTGGCTCTGAATTTCGTTTTTTGGAAATATAAACTGAATTTAGAAATGCTTTTGAAATGAAAAACTTTGCGTTTAATAAACAAAATATATTTTTGAAATGAAGACAGCGTTTGGAGTGGAGTGTAAAATAATCTGTTCCCTGAGTCACGGCCTTTGCTGTTATCGTGAGTGTAAACTAATAAAAGTAGACAGTTTATAGTTTATAATTTCTTACACTGATCTGTATGGATAAAAATGACGTGAGTATTTTGAGTTTCCGCTGGAATAAGGAAAAAATCCATCAAAAGGCGACAACGATTTCGACGGAAAGAGGGTTAAAGAAAACGTAGCCTATTTAGTTTCATATAGTTAGGCTATGTCTAAATATTATAATCTTTTAATTTCATATGTTGATTATGAAAAGTGAGCAGCATGAGTAAAGCACATAATCAGATGCGCATATGTCTGGAGACGTGGATTTTGAGCACAATTGAATTGTGTTTTGTAGAAAGTCTTTCTTTAAAGTTAATTTCGTTTAGTATAAATTGTATTTTAATTTTGATCAATGTTTAATCAACTATTTGGCTGTAGGCTATATTTAATAAATAAGAAGCAAACCAAGATCGTCGGGAATGGATTGACCTGGTCTTTGAGCAAGGCTGAAACTACAGCGTCTTTGTTTTAATACATTTCTTGAATATATGTCATAATTACAGTAGCCTATAGATAGTTATGATATTTGTGTTTGCACCGGGTCCGTCATTATAAAGTTACGCCACTTTCCTTATTAGGAGAAAATATATGTCGTTTTAACCACAATAAGATCTCGTACATGAGTGGAAAAAAAACGATATGTAGGCCGTGTGTGAGAGCAATGCGTGACCAGCTGACCTGTAAATGCGGAAAAACTGTTTCCATTGCAGTTTTGCGAAAATTTCCTTTTTCGAATTGCCTGAAAAACCACCTCATGCGAGCGTAAAAACTTTTTTGCGATATATGGGAGTTTTTGCGAAATTGATGCGTTTCCATTGGCCGTATTTTCAATTCGCAATTTCAATTTGCGCAATTTGAAGGGTAATGTAAACGCGGCTTGTGTAAACGCCTGACCCTTGTTCCGCAGCAGCTGCTGAGAGTGAAGATGATGATGATGATGAAGAGCTGATGCGGCGGACGGGGAACTTCATCGGCTCGTCGGACCGCCTGCCCAGAGGAGAGATCCAGGTGTGTGTTCATCAGGAGCTAAAGCAGCTTCCTCAGAATAAACACCAGTTCTGCTCAATCTCCTCCTTCTGCCGCAGATAAAGAAGTGCTCCAACGGCAACAGTGAAGATCCATCTGAGCATCAGCTGACCACAGTCCAGTTCCACCCGTCCGCTCAGATCCTGATGACCGCAGCGCTGGATCACTCCATATCACTCTTTCAGGTCAGCTCTTAAAGGGTTAGTTCAGCCAAAAATGTAAATTGTGTGATTAATGACTGAGCCTCATGTGGTTGGACACCCGTCAGACCTCCGTTCATCTTCAGACACAAATGAAGATATTTTAGTGTAAATCTGATGCTCTGAAAGGCCTCCATTGGCTCAACTTTACACTCTCAAGACCCTTAAAAGACACTAAAGACTAAAGTTACAAAGTCCATCTCACTACAGCGGCTCTACAATAACTTTATGAATGGTAAATGGACTGCATTTATATAGCGCTTTTAACAGACCTACGGACATCCAAAGCGCTTTACATTTTTGCCTCACATTCACCCATTCACACACTCATTCATACACCGACGGCGGTGTCAGCCATGCAAGGCGCCATCCAGCTCGTCGGGAGCAGCTGGGGTTTGGTGTCTTGCTCATGGACACCTCGACACTTGGTCAGGTGGAACCGGGGATCGAACCACCAACCTTCCGGTTTGTAGACAACCTACATGAACCACTGAGCCACTGCCGCCTTATGAAGACGAGAATAGTTTTTGTGCGCAAAAAAACCCTAAATAACGACTTGTATAGAGATGACGATTTCAAAACACGGCATCATGAAGCTTCGAAGCGTTGAGTCAGTGAGTCGATTCAGCGGTTCAGAGCGTTATGAATCAGTGAGTCGATTCAGCGGTTCAGAGCATTATGAATCAGTGAGTCGATTCAGCGGTTCAGAGCGTTATGAATCAGTGAGTCGATTCAGCGGTTCAGAGCGTTATGAATCAGTGAGTCGATTCAGCAGCTCGGAGCGTTATGAATCAGTGAGTCGATTCAGTGTTCGGAGCGTTATGAATCAGTGAGTCGATCCAGTGTTCGGAGCGTTATGAATCAGTGAGTCGATTCAGCGGTTCAGAGCGTTATGAATCAGTGAGTCGATTCAGCGGTTCAGAGCGTTATGAATCAGTGAGTCGATTCAGTGTTCGGAGCGTTATGAATCAGTGAGTCGATTCAGAGGTTCAGAGCGTTATGAATCAGTGAGTCGATTCAGCGATTCAGAGCGTTATGAATCAGTGAGTCGATTCAGCGGTTCAGAGCGTTATGAATCAGTGAGTCGATTCAGAGCGTTATGAATCAGTGAGTCGATTCAGAGGTTCAGAGCGTTATGAATCAGTGAGTCGATTCAGCGATTCAGAGCGGCACTCTCGAGATTAGGGTAGCCGGAAAAGAGTTTAACTAACCCGAATAAGAGAGACCATTATTATGTAGAAAACTGGATGAGTCGAAATGTCAATCAAAAGCACAAAGACAGACAAACAAACACACACACACACACACACACACACACACACACACACACACACTGCCCCTAAACCTACCCATCACGAACACACACACACACACACACACTGCCCCTAAACCTACCCATCACGAACACACACACACACACACACACACTGCCCCTAAACCTACCCATCACACACACACACACACACACACACACACACTGCCCCTAAACCTACCCATCACACACACACACACACACACACACACACACTGCCCCTAAACCTACCCAACACACACACACACACACACACACACACACACTGCCCCTAAACCTACCCAACACGAACACACACACACACACACACACACACACACTGCCCCTAAACCTACCCATCACACACACACACACACACACACTGCCCCTAAACCTACCCATCACACACACACACACACACACACACACACACACACACACACACACACTGCCCCTAAACCTACCCAACACACACACACACACACACACACACACACACACACACACACTGCCCCTAAACCTACCCAACACACACACACACACACACACACACACACACACACACTGCCCCTAAACCTACCCATCACACACACACACACACACTGCCCCTAAACCTACCCATCACACACACACACACACACACACACACACACACACACACACACTGCCCCTAAACCTACCCATCACACACACACACACACACTGCCCCTAAACCTACCCAGCACACACACACACACACACACTGCCCCTAAACCTACCCAGCACACACACACACACACACACTGCCGCTGCCCGTAAACCTACCCATCACACACACACACACACACACACACACACACACACACACACACACACACACACACACACACACACACTGCCCCTAAACCTACCCATCACACACACACACACACACACACACACACTGCCGCTGCCACTAAACCTACCCAACACACACACACACACACACTGCCCCTAAACCTACCCATCACGAACACACACACACACTGCCCCTAAACCTACCCATCACACACACACACACACACACACACACTGCCCCTAAACCTACCCATCACACACACACACACACACACACACACACACACACACACACTGCCCCTAAACCTACCCATCACACACACACACACACACACACACACACACACACACACACACTGCCCCTAAACCTACCCATCACACACACACACACACACACTGCCCCTAAACCTACCCATCACACACACACACACACACACACACACACACACACACACACACACACTGCCGCTGCCCCTAAACCTACCCAACACACACACACACACACACACACACTCACACACACACTGCCGCTGCCCCTAAACCTACCCCACACACACACACACACACACACACACACACACACACACACACACACACACTGCCCCTGCCCCTAAACCTACCCATCACACACACACACACACACACACACACACACACACACTGCCCCTGCCCCTAAACCTACCCATCACACACACACACACACACACACACACACACACACACTGCCGCTGCCCCTAAACCTACCCAACACACACACACACACACACACACTCACACACACACTGCCGCTGCCCCTAAACCTACCCCACACACACACACACACACACACACACACACACACACACACACACACACACACTGCCCCTGCCCCTAAACCTACCCATCACACACACACACACACGCATGCACCCTCCTCTCTCTCGCGCCAGTCAGACCAATCGTGGCAATGCATCACATATGCTTAAACTGTTTTGTAGCCACGCAACAATAATTTCAGCCTTCACTGTAAACACCGGACGCGATGTTGTGACGAGATTTTTCGAACGGATGCTTCACCTAAAATACACCGCAATGCAAGTGATGCAAGTCAAATGCAGCGCTCTATTGAAAATGAATGTATGTATTTCTGCTGTACCAACTGCAATGAAGCCTCACGCACACACACGCGCACACACACACACACACAGACACAGACACAGGTTGCTAGGTTGCCATAGCAAATAGGCTCACCCCAGAAATGATATATTATTGTTAGTAGCCTAATGGTAAATGCTGCAGGTGTAGAAATCTACATTAAAGAGATTTACTTTGATGTCAGGGCTAGATTACAGCATGAAACCTGTTGTGCATATTAATAAATTAAATTGCTTTTCCTCTTCATTTTCGTTATATGCATTATTTGTTTTGGTTGTTTAAAAACACAGATTTTTTAATCAGATTAATCGATCAATTAAGTGCTAGATTAATCGATTACAAAAAGAATCGATAGCTGCAGCCCTAGTTTATTGTCATATACACTGTGTTCCACTGAGCTGGTTATTAAACATTATTTGTTAACGCTTTACTATAATGTTGTATTAGTTAACATGAGCAACATCTGTTCATCTTCATTAACGTTAGCTCATATAAATCCAGCTGTTCATGTTTGTTCATGTTAGTTCACAGCATTAACTAATGTTAGCAAGACTTCAATAATGCATCAGTAAATGTTGGAATGAACAAAGATAAATGAATGCTTTAGAAGTGCAGATCATGAGTTAAAGGGACAGTTCACCCAAAAATGAAGATTAGCCCATGATTTCCTCTCCCTCAGCTCATCTGAGGTGTGTGTGACATTCTTCTCTCAGACGAATATAATCTGAGTTATATTACAAAAGTCCAGGCTAATCCAAGCGTTAGAATTGGATTCATAGTTGCATAGTGCATCTGTGTGTCATATAACTGCTCCAGCGGCTCTGGGGTGTTAATAAAGGCCTTCTGAAGCGAATCCACGCGTTTGTGGAAGAAAAATATCCATATTTAAAACTTTATCAAGTAAACTTTCGTCCTTCGCCTTCCCTGTTCAGCTTCTGGAAGTGTGTAAAGTTCTCCTGCGGATGGAAAGACTAACGCTCAGCTCCGCTCGTCATGACGTCACACACACATCTGGAGTTTCACTTTCAACATTCAACACTTTTACACAGAAGGCGGAGGCCGAAAGTTTACTTGATAAAGTTTTAAATATGGATATTTTTCTTCCACAAACGCATTGATTCGCTTCGCCTCTGGTCAGACACGATCTGTCCCTGTGACGTCAGAACATGAGTTAATGACCGTCACTGTAGAAGATCACCTTGACATTCACTCTGAACAGGTCGATGGCAAGAGCAACCCAAAGATCCAGACCATCCATCTGCAGAACTTCCCAGTAAAGATGGCTTCCTTCAGCTCTGATGGGGAATATATCGTGGCCACTGGATTCAAGAACAAGCTCTTCTACATCTACGATATGATGGAAGGCAAGATCATCCCTGTGACTCTCGTCCGAGGTGAGGAAACGAGTGTGAGAGTGTGTGAGTGTGTGTGAGTGTGTGTGAGTGTGTGTGAGTGTGAGTGTGAGTGTGAGTGTGTGTGTGTGTGTGTGTGTGTGTGTGTGTGTGTGTGAGTGTGAGTGTGAGTGTGAGTGTGTGTGTGTGTGTGTGTGTGTGTGTGTGTGTGAGTGTGTGTGTGAGTGTGTGTGTGAGTGTGAGTGTGAGTGTGAGTGTGAGTGTGAGTGTGAGTGTGAGTGTGAGTGTGAGTGTGAGTGTGAGTGTGAGTGTGAGTGTGAGAGAGTGTGTGTGTGGCTCTCGAGCGGACTCTAATCTCCTCTGTGTGTGTGTGTGTGTGTGTGTCTCAGGGCTGAATGAGCAGAGTGTGTCGGACTTCCAGGTTTCTCCGGATGGGAAGTTCCTCCTCCTCTCCGGCTCCTCAGGCTCTCTCCACCTCATGACCACAAAGGTACGGCTCACCTCAGACGCCTCCACTGACCCAGAATCAGACGCTAGTTCATATGATCACCGCTAGCACTGCTAAATCCACTCAATCCAACATTAGCTGTGTTTCAGTGCTTGTGATGATTACTGATCGACCGGTATTGAGTTTTTAGAACCGATCATTTTTGTATTTATGTGCCGATAACCGATATACAGAACCGATATTTATTTACTGTTACTCTTCTGTTTGTGACACGATTACACACCACTGAACTGAACAAACCATTTTATTAACAATCACTCCCTCCTTTCATAGAAAACAAAACACATCTTATTTATACACCAATAACTAGAGCGTCTGAAAGAGCTAAACATAAAACAAGTGCACTGTTGATGAACTGTTTTTGTTTAAAAAATAAAATCTTTATTTATTTTACCTTTTTTTTCTCTCCACCTAATCAAAGCAAATAAAAGTAATTCTAACCAATTAAAAAACTAAATCAATAAATAGCATTGCTTTTAATGTAGCGTAATACTGAGCCTCATGTGGTTGGACACCCGTCAGACCTCCGTTCATCTTCAGACACAAATGAAGATATTTTAGTGTAAATCTGATGCTCTGAAAGGCCTCCATTGGCTCAACTTTACACTCTCAAGACCCTTAAAAGACACTAAAGACTAAAGTTACAAAGTCCATCTCACTACAGCGGCTCTACAATAACTTTATGAAGACGAGAATAGTTTCTGTGCGCAAAAAAACCCTAAATAACGACTTATATAGTGATGACGATTTCAAAACACGGCATCATGAAGCTTCAGAGCGTTATGAATCAGTGAGTCGATTCAGCGGTTCAGAGTGTTATGAATCAGTGAGTCGATTCAGCGGTTCAGAGCGTTATGAATCAGTGAGTCGATTCAGCGGTTCAGAGCGTTATGAATCAGTGAGTCGATTCAGCGGTTCAGAGTGTTATGAATCAGTGAGTCGATTCAGCGGTTCAGAGTGTTATGAATCAGTGAGTCGATTCAGCGGTTCAGAGCGTTATGAATCAGTGAGTCGATTCAGCGGTTCAGAGCGTTATGAATCAGTGAATCGATTCAGCGGTTCAGAGCGTTATGAATCAGTGAGTCGATTCAGTGGTTCAGAGTGTTATGAATCAGTGAGTCGATTCAGCGGTTCGGAGCGTTATGAATCAGTGAGTCGATTCAGCGGTTTGGAGCGTTATGAATCAGTGAGTCGATTCAGCAGTTCAGAGCGTTATGAATCAGTGAGTCGATTCAGCGGTTCGGAGCGTTATGAATCAGTGAGTCGATTCAGCGGTTTTGAGCATTATGAATCAGTGAGTCGATTCAGCAGTTTGGAGCATTATGAATCAGTGAGTCGATTCAGCGGTTCGGAGCGTTATGAATCAGTGAGTCGATTCAGCGGTTTTGAGCATTATGAATCAGTGAGTCGATTCAGCAGTTTGGAGCATTATGAATCAGTGAGTCGATTCAGCAGTTTGGATTGGCAAATTTCAGCAGTTTGGCGGTTTGACACTCGATCCGAATCATGATTCAACTCACTGATTCATAACACTTCGAAGCTTCATGAGGCCGTGTTTTGAAATCGTCATCACATCAGATGATAAATAATTAATACCCATAGAGTTGTTTACTTCGATGTATATTAGCGAATTAATGTTTATATAATTAATTCTGGTGTTTTAAACAAGTGAATCTTGTAAAAGTTATATATGCAGTGGAGCATTTCCTGAGCATCAACCCGAAACACAGGCGACTCCACGAGACTTATAGCGGTTCACACCGGACGCGAATGAAGCGTTTCGCGCGAGTGATTTACATGTGAAGTCAATGCAGAGACGCGAATAGACGGCTCTGATGACTCTGTGGCGGCTCCAGATATAATTCGTCTTGTAACGGCCGATCTTTGCTCTCATGGATCTATAATTTGTTTCCTGGCGAATCGTTTAGTCTGAGGGCAAAGATAAGTTTCATTACTTGTTTATTTTTTTAGGCTTTAACTGTACGTTAGCGTTGTAGCCGACTAGCTCTGACTTTGAATGTTTGACTGAATTGTTTGCTTTATTTCATGTGTAGCTTATTATACCTTTTACTTATACTTTTGTATTATTGATCAAACATAAACTTGCATTTAACAAAAAGAGACTGGGTTGTGTTTCATGTCATTTAATGTTATCACAGTGATAATCATATCGTCTGAACCAGATATTAATATACAGATTTTCTCCTCATTGTTGTCACTACTAGAGCAAGCTCCTGATTGGTTTACGCGGCGCAAATATCTGCCGAAGTTCAGATTTTTCAACTTGAGCGATTCCCACGAATCGCGCGTTCAATTCGCGTCCTTCGCGCCACCTCACTCGCGTGAATCGCGCCGCAGAGTGCCATTTCGCGTCTCTGCATTGACTTAACATGCGATTCGCGCGATTGATTTACGTCCGGTGTGAACGCACCATAAGAGACGAGACATGAGACATGGACAATAATCCGTCAAATCCTGAATAAACCAGCTAGACTTCAGGCATTTATGTAACATCTAATTTGTGTATTAATGACTTGTGTTAAATAGAGTCTCGCCTCAGATGCGCTGTAATGGCGATCCTGCGCGCAATTCTCAAAACGCCCACAAGATGGCGCTGTTTATCGGTAAATCCGATATTACAAAACCGATATCCGATTACGGTAACATGCTTAAATATCGGGGAAAATATCGGTTAACCGATATATCGGTTGATCACTAGTGATGGTGTGTGTGTGTGTGTGTGTGTGTGTGTGTGTGTGTGTGTGTCTCTTCAGTCCAGAGAAGTGGTTCGCAGTGTGAAGATGAACGGGAATGTGTGTGCAGCCGCTTTCACCACAGATGGAAGCAAGATCTTCGCCAACTCCGGTGAGTCTCAGGATCCCGTCCTCATGTCATGACTATAGTGGCGCCACGGCTCATTGGTCTGGATGAGTACTGGTGTGTGTGTGTGTGTGTGTGTGTGTCAGAGGAGGTCGAGGTGTGTGTGTGGGATGTCCGCAGCAGTAGATGTTACTGATGTGTGTGTGTGTGTGTGTGTGTCAGAGGAGGGCGAGGTGTGTGTGTGGGATGTCCGCAGCAGTAGATGTTACTGATGTGTGTGTGTGTGTGTGTGTCAGAGGAGGGCGAGGTGTGTGTGTGGGATGTCCGCAGCAGTAGATGTTACTGATGTGTGTGTGTGTGTGTGTGTCAGAGGAGGGCGAGGTGTGTGTGTGGGATGTCCGCAGCAGTAGATGTTACTGATGTGTGTGTGTGTGTGTGTGTGTCAGAGGAGGGCGAGGTGTGTGTGTGGGATGTCCGCAGCAGTAGATGTTACTGATGTGTGTGTGTGTGTGTGTGTGTGTGTCAGAGGAGGGCGAGGTGTGTGTGTGGGATGTCCGCAGCAGTAGATGTTACTGATGTGTGTGTGTGTGTGTGTGTGTCAGAGGAGGGCGAGGTGTGTGTGTGGGATGTCCGCAGCAGTAGATGTTACTGATGTGTGTGTGTGTGTGTGTGTGTGTCAGAGGAGGGCGAGGTGTGTGTGTGGGATGTCCGCAGCAGTAGATGTTACTGATGTGTGTGTGTGTGTGTGTGTGTGTCAGAGGAGGGCGAGGTGTGTGTGTGGGATGTCCGCAGCAGTAGATGTCTGAAGAGGTTTGCAGATGAAGGCTGTGTCAGAGGAACGGCTCTTGCTCTGTCCAGGGGCGGCTCATATCTGGCCTGTGGGTGAGTCTCCTGAGCATCACATGACCGTGACATCATCACACGCCCCTCAGTGAGGGCTGCTGGGTAATCTGTGCTTTCCTCTGATCTGCAGCTCTCAGGCCGGAGTGGTGAACATCTACTCTCAGCAGGACTGCCTGCTGGAGGCGGAGCCTAAACCGCTGAAGGCCGTCATGAACCTGCTGACCCCTGTGACCTCTCTGACCTTCAACCACAGCGACGAGATCCTGGCCATCGCATCACGAATGGAGGACGAGGCCAACCGGCTGGTGCGTGATCATGAGCTTATTATCCAATCAGAATAATATATGAGGGACTGCATATCATTTGCATTATATATATCTCTCAGCGGCGCGACTAAACCTGCGGGAATTACAGTCCAAATCACTGACATTCTGATGAAGAGCAGCTGAGTTCTGTTCTTCTTCAAGTGGAGACCAGGAGATCTTGCACAGGTTCTTCAGCTGGATTCTTTATTGAGAAAAACGTGCTGTCTTTCCGCTGAGGTTCCAAGTCTGACTAAAGCCGGTTGAACATTGTATTTTATCTACATTTCCACAGCAGGAGAGGAGACGCTCTAAACCATACAATGCTTGATTTAATCCGCATAACTGTGTCACTCAAACGCATAGATTCCATCAGCCGGCCACTCAGGGGCTCCAAAAGTCACTAAAGACACATGGTGCTCATTTTCGAAACAGTGAAGAGAACAGGAACAGGCCTGGAAATACAGGTTTAGGGAAACCTGCTCCGACAGAGCATCACCAATCCCTGAGCTGGTGCTAAATGGTCAGGAAGTGCATAAAGACAAAAGACTTAATGTCTCAAACACTTACACAGCCTCTCCTTAGAATTTCCTCAAGTTTACTTCAAAATGTAAAACACAAATATAGATAATGTTTTCAGTTATATTCTAGTACATTGGAACGTAGATATGACAATGTATACATTTGTAATCCCTTAAGCTCAGGGCTCAATTCTTCATTTATGACCACAGTGGTGGTAGATGGTTTTTTTGGGATATTTAGCTGCAAAATAATTGATATTTTTCTCTTTTAGGTCCACCTTCCAAGTTTCACAGTGTTCTCCAATTTCCCACAATTCAACAAGAAGACCCTCTTCCAGAGCCGGAGTCTGGACTTCTCCCCGCGGAGCGGATTCTACTCGGTGGCCAATAATAAAGGCCAGGCTCTGCTCTTCAGGTACTGTGAGTGTGTGAGTGTGTGAGTGAGTGAGTGTGTGAGTGAGTGTGTGAGTGAGTGTGTGAGTGAGTGTGTGAGTGAGTGTGTGAGTGTGAGAGTGAGTGTGAGTGTGAGTGTGAGAGTGAGTGTGAGAGTGAGTGTGAGTGTGAGAGTGAGTGTGAGAGTGAGAGTGAGAGTGAGTGTGAGAGTGAGTGTGAGAGTGAGTGTGAGAGTGAGTGTGAGAGTGAGTGTGAGAGTGAGTGTGAGTGTGAGAGTGAGTGTGAGAGTGAGTGTGAGAGTGAGTGTGAGTGTGAGAGTGAGTGTGAGAGTGAGTGTGAGAGTGAGTGTGTGAGTGAGTGTGAGAGTGAGTGTGAGAGTGAGTGTGAGAGTGAGTGTGAGAGTGAGTGTGAGAGTGAGTGTGAGAGTGAGTGTGAGAGTGAGTGTGAGAGTGAGTGTGAGAGTGAGTGTGAGAGTGAGTGTGTGTGAGTGTGTGAGTGTGTGAGTGTGTGAGTGTGTGAGTGTGTGAGTGAGTGTGAGTGTGAGTGTGAGTGTGAGAGTGAGTGTGAGTGTGAGAGTGAGTGTGAGAGTGAGAGTGAGTGTGAGAGTGAGAGTGAGTGTGAGAGTGAGTGTGAGAGTGAGAGTGAGTGTGAGAGTGAGAGTGAGTGTGAGAGTGAGAGTGAGTGTGAGAGTGAGTGTGAGAGTGAGTGTGAGAGTGAGTGTGAGAGTGAGTGTGAGAGTGAGTGAGTGTGTTAGTGTGTTATAAAGCGGTTTGTAAGATCAGCTCCAGATTCATGGACTCGTTTAGAGAACACGTGTAAAGGCTTTATCACAGAGGAGCTGAACACCAGCAGCGGCCGATTCTTCCGCTTATGAATGAGTTAATCATCACACCTAGCTCAACAAACAACACTTAAAATCCACATCTGGAAGAGGATTTCAACATCTGGACATCTTCAGAGAGGAGAAGAGATGAACTGATCAAACTCTGCTGAACGTGAAGTTAAATATTTGTGTCGTTTTGCGTTGACAGTGGTTTGACTGCAGCCTACAGTATCTGTCACTCTCATTACTGCTGAAGATGAGTTCAGTTTAACATCGCTGACTTTCTCTGAGGCAGTTACTGCGCATTCATTCGTCTATTTAATACTGTCGTGAATATTAACCATGGTTTTAATACAAATAAATAAACATCGTTATTGTATTTTAATCATGGTGTTAGTAGTAAAACTAATACAAATGGAATTCAATCCACGAAAAAAAAACCAATAAAACATTGTTGCTACATTCTTACTATAATAAAACCATGGTTAACTTTCGTGAGAGTGTTTCAGTCAAATTCATTTAAAAATCAGGAAATGGTCAAATCTGAGGTAGGGATGTCATTATTTAGTGTTAGAGCACCGGAGCGCTGATTTTACACTCTGTGTGTGTGTGTGTGTGTGTGTGTGTGTATAAAGCTTGTCGTCTCTTGTCTCCAGGCTTCTGCATTATAAGGACTTCTGAAGACGGACGCCTCATTCCTGTCGGAGATCAGGATCGATTACGGTTCAATAAACTGATCATGTGATTGTACAGCTGGTCAAAAGGCGTCTGTTTCCCAGAGGAAGTGAAGCGGCCGCTTCTGAAGGCAACAGATCATTTTATTCCCTTCACTTTTCATAATGCGTCTATTTCAAGAACAGCGGCGGGAAAAATCCCAATGTAGACACGGATAAACCTCGGGAGGAACGACTCCTTCAACTGACACACACACACACACACACACACACACACACACGTTTATATCGACTGCAAATAAAGATTAATCCTGGGAAAGTGTGTATGTGTTTTTTTTTTACACATCCGACATGTACTGACTGTAGACATCTGACTAATCATCACACTTTATTTATTTAAAATACTGTTGTCTTATGAGACTTTATTGGCAAAACATTATCAGGAACAGTAACACACTCATGTACAGCTTTAATTAAATCATTCTGGATGACACAAATATGATACATACAATGCAATATGAATACAGACACTCCTGATGAAGCGGATATAAGAGACTCCGCAGCTGATGGAGCGTCACACACACACACACACACCTTCTGTACAGTTCAATAAACAGGCATAACCAGCCTTGTGTGTGTGTGTGTGACGCCGAGGATATACGTGCAGTAATGAGGCTCTCCAGCGAGTGTGTCCGTGAGGAGCGTGTGTGTGTGTGTGTGTGTGTCGCTCTCACTGCAGGATCAGGGCCGGAGGGAAGCCGGACGGAACTTCATCTCAGTGAAGGGAATGGAGAAATCCTTGCCTTTCCACTCGGTCCAGATCACTCCCTGAGGAAACACACACACACACACACACACACACACACACACACACACACACAGATTTATAACACAATTCATTTCAATTACATCATGAGCTCAAGATTTTATTACGTTTGAGAAAATTACACTATGAGCAGTTTTTACACTATGATGTTGAACATCTTGTGTGTAATAAACACACGGACCATATTTAAGAAAAAGTTAAAGTAATTGTGTGTGTGTGTGTGTGTGTACCTGGTGGTTGGTGTTGGTGTTGTACAGGCTGTTGAGATTGTGTGTGTGTGTGTGTGTGTGTGTGTACCTGGTGGTTGGTGTTGGTGTTGTACAGGCTGTTGAGATTGTGTGTGTGTGTGTGTGTACCTGGTGGTTGGTGTTGGTGTTGTACAGGCCGTTGAGGTTGTGTGTGTGTGTGTGTGTGTGTGTACCTGGTGGTTGGTGTTGGTGTTGTATAGGCCGTTGAGGTTGTGTGTGTGTGTGTGTGTGTGTGTGTGTGTACCTGGTGGTTGGTGTTGGTGTTGTACAGGCCGTTGAGGTTGTGTGTGTGTGTGTGTGTGTGTACCTGGTGGTTGGTGTTGATGTTGTACAGGCCGTTGAGGTTGTGTGTGTGTGTGTGTGTGTACCTGGTGGTTGGTGTTGGTGTTGTACAGGCCGTTGAGGTTGTGTGTGTGTGTGTGTGTGTACCTGGTGGTTGGTGTTGGTGTTGTATAGGCCGTTGAGGTTGTGTGTGTGTGTGTGTGTGTGTGTACCTGGTGGTTGGTGTTGGTGTTGTACAGGCCGTTGAGGTTGTGTGTGTGTGTGTGTGTGTGTGTACCTGGTGGTTGGTGTTGGTGTTGTATAGGCCGTTGAGGTTGTGTGTGTGTGTGTGTGTGTGTGTGTGTGTACCTGGTGGTTGGTGTTGGTGTTGTACAGGCCGTTGAGGTTGTGTGTGTGTGTGTGTGTGTACCTGGTGGTTGGTGTTGATGTTGTACAGGCCGTTGAGGTTGTGTGTGTGTGTGTGTGTGTACCTGGTGGTTGGTGTTGGTGTTGTACAGGCCGTTGAGGTTGTGTGTGTGTGTGTGTGTGTACCTGGTGGTTGGTGTTGGTGTTGTATAGGCCGTTGAGGTTGTGTGTGTGTGTGTGTGTGTGTGTACCTGGTGGTTGGTGTTGGTGTTGTACAGGCCGTTGAGGTTGTGTGTGTGTGTGTGTGTGTGTGTGTGTGTGTACCTGGTGGTTGGTGTTGTACAGGCCGTTGAGGTTGTGTGTGTGTGTGTGTGTGTGTGTGTGTGTGTGTGTACCTGGTGGTTGGTGTTGGTGTTGTATAGGCCGTTGAGGTTGTGTGTGTGTGTGTGTGTGTGTGTGTGTACCTGGTTGTTGGTGTTGTATAGGCCGTTGAGGTTGTGTGTGTGTGTGTGTGTGTACCTGGTGGTTGGTGTTGGTGTTGTATAGGCCGTTGAGGTTGTGTGTGTGTGTGTGTGTGTGTACCTGGTGGTTGGTGTTGGTGTTGTATAGGCCGTTGAGGTTGTGTGTGTGTGTGTGTGTGTGTGTGTGTGTGTGTGTGTGTGTGTACCTGGTGGTTGGTGTTGGTGTTGTATAGGCCGTTGAGGTTGTGTGTGTGTGTGTGTGTGTGTGTGTGTGTGTACCTGGTGGTTGGTGTTGGTGTTGTATAGGCCGTTGAGGTTGTGTGTGTGTGTGTGTGTGTGTGTGTGTGTGTGTGTGTGTGTGTGTACCTGGTGGTTGGTGTTGGTGTTGTATAGGCCGTTGAGGTTGTGTGTGTGTGTGTGTGTGTGTGTGTGTGTGTACCTGGTGGTTGGTGTTGTACAGGCCGTTGAGGTTGTGTGTGTGTGTGTGTGTGTGTGTGTGTACCTGGTGGTTGGTGTTGGTGTTGTACAGGCCGTTGAGGTTGTGTGTGTGTGTGTGTGTGTGTGTGTACCTGGTGGTTGGTGTTGTACAGGCCGTTGAGGTTGTGTGTGTGTGTGTGTGTGTGTGTGTGTGTGTGTGTGTGTGTGTGTGTACCTGGTGGTTGGTGTTGGTGTTGTACAGGCCGTTGAGGTTGTGTGTGTGTGTGTGTGTGTGTGTGTGTGTACCTGGTGGTTGGTGTTGGTGTTGTATAGGCCGTTGAGGTTGTGTGTGTGTGTGTGTGTGTGTGTGTGTGTGTGTGTACCTGGTGGTTGGTGTTGGTGTTGTATAGGCCGTTGAGGTTGTGTGTGTGTGTGTGTGTGTACCTGGTGGTTGGTGTTGGTGTTGTATAGGCCGTTGAGGTTGTGTGTGTGTGTGTGTGTGTGTGTGTGTGTGTGTGTGTGTGTGTGTGTGTGTGTGTTTTCCCTGGTGGTTGGTGTTGGTGTTGTATAGGCCGTTGAGGTTGTGTGTGTGTGTGTGTGTGTGTGTGTGTACCTGGTGGTTGGTGTTGGTGTTGTATAGGCCGTTGAGGTTGTGTGTGTGTGTGTGTGTGTGTGTACCTGGTGGTTGGTGTTGGTGTTGTACAGGCCGTTGAGGTTGTGTGTGTGTGTGTGTGTGTGTGTGTGTGTGTGTGTGTACCTGGTGGTTGGTGTTGGTGTTGTATAGGCCGTTGAGGTTGTGTGTGTGTGTGTGTGTGTGTGTGTGTGTGTGTGTACCTGGTGGTTGGTGTTGGTGTTGTATAGGCCGTTGAGGTTGTGTGTGTGTGTGTGTGTGTGTGTGTGTGTGTGTGTGTGTGTACCTGGTGGTTGGTGTTGGTGTTGTATAGGCCGTTGAGGTTGTGTGTGTGTGTGTGTGTGTGTGTGTGTGTGTGTGTACCTGGTGGTTGGTGTTGGTGTTGTATAGGCCGTTGAGGTTGTGTGTGTGTGTGTGTGTGTGTGTGTGTGTGTGTACCTGGTGGTTGGTGTTGGTGTTGTATAGGCCGTTGAGGTTGTGTGTGTGTGTGTGTGTGTGTGTGTGTGTACCTGGTGGTTGGTGTTGGTGTTGTATAGGCCGTTGAGGTTGTGTGTGTGTGTGTGTGTGTGTGTGTGTGTGTGTGTGTACCTGGTGGTTGGTGTTGGTGTTGTATAGGCCGTTGAGGTTGTGTGTGTGTGTGTGTGTGTGTGTGTGTGTACCTGGTGGTTGGTGTTGGTGTTGTATAGGCCGTTGAGGTTGGCCTCATGGCAGTTCTTGTACCACCAGCCTCCTCTGTAACTCATGGCGCAGCGAGTGATGAAGGGCTGAGGATCTCTGTCCCGCGTGGAGAACGGACGGCCGCTGTGGTACGACATGGAGTCGCCTGTGCAGGAATAACAGGTGTTCATAAGTACAGCCTACTACACGAGTACAGTCTACTACAGGAGTACAGTCTACTACACGAGTACAGTCTACTACACGAGTACAGTCTACTACACGAGTACAGCCTACTACAGGAGTACAGTCTACTACACGAGTACAGACTACTACAGGAGTACAGTCTACTACACGAGTACAGTCTACTACACGAGTACAGACTACTACAGGAGTACAGTCTACTACACGAGTACAGTCTACTACACGAGTACAGCCTACTACACGAGTACAGCCTACTACAGAAGTACAGTCTACTACACGAGTACAGTCTACTACACGAGTACAGTCTACTACACGAGTACAGACTACTACAGGAGTACAGTCTACTTCAGGAGTACAGTCTACTACACGAGTACAGTCTACTACACGAGTACAGTCTACTACACGAGTACAGTCTACTACAGGAGTACAGTCTACTTCAGGAGTACAGTCTACTACAGGAGTACAGTCTACTACACGAGTACAGTCTACTACAGGAGTAAAGTCTACTACACGAGTACAGTCTACTACAGGAGTACAGTCTACTTCAGGAGTACAGTCTACTACAGGAGTACAGTCTACTACACGAGTACAGTCTACTACAGGAGTACAGTCTACTACAGGAGTACAGTCTACTACACGAGTACAGCCTACTACACGAGTACAGTCTACTACACGAGTACAGCCTACTACAGGAGTACAGTCTACTACAGGAGTACACTCTACTACAGGAGTACAGTCTACTACACGAGTACAGTCTACTACACGAGTACAGCCTACTACAGGAGTACAGTCTACTACACGAGTACAGTCTACTACAGGAGTACAGTCTACTACAGGAGTACAGTCTACTACACGAGTACAGTCTACTACAGGAGTACAGTCTACTACACGAGTACAGTCTACTACAGGAGTACAGTCTACTACACGAGTACAGTCTACTACACGAGTACAGTCTACTACAGGAGTACAGTCTACTACAGGAGTACAGTCTACTACAGGAGTACAGTCTACTACAGGAGTACAGTCTACTACAGGAGTACAGTCTACTTCAGGAGTACAGTCTACTACAGGAGTACAGTCTACTACACGAGTACAGTCTACTACAGGAGTACAGTCTACTACAGGAGTACAGTCTACTACAGGAGTACAGTCTACTACACGAGTACAGCCTACTACACGAGTACAGTCTACTACACGAGTACAGCCTACTACAGGAGTACAGTCTACTACAGGAGTACAGTCTACTACAGGAGTACAGTCTACTACACGAGTACAGTCTACTACACGAGTACAGCCTACTACAGGAGTACAGTCTACTACACGAGTACAGTCTACTACACGAGTACAGTCTACTACACGAGTACAGTCTACTACAGGAGTACAGTCTACTACACGAGTACAGCCTACTACACGAGTACAGTCTACTACACGAGTACAGCCTACTACACGAGTACAGTCTACTACACAGTACAGCCTACTACAGGAGTACAGTCTACTACAGGAGTACAGTCTACTACAGGAGTACAGTCTACTACACGAGTACAGTCTACTACACGAGTACAGCCTACTACAGGAGTACAGTCTACTACACGAGTACAGTCTACTACAGGAGTACAGTCTACTACACGAGTACAGTCTACTACAGGAGTACAGTCTACTACAGGAGTACAGTCTACTACACGAGTACAGCCTACTACACGAGTACAGTCTACTACACGAGTACAGTCTACTACACGAGTACAGCCGACTACACGAGTACAGCCTCACTCTCAGTGTGTGCCAGACTCACCTGCGGTGCCCGAGTACCCTGATACACTGAGGTTGTAGTGTTTCTTTGCATTTTCAACAGAGAACGAGGAATAATGAGCGTAAACGGCCTCGCCTCCAGCTCGCAGGTCGACTCTCAGGGTCATTGGACTCGCCTTGGTGAAGTTATGGAGCAGCTCGTTCCCTAAAGCAGGAGAAGAGCGGTCAGTCCTGACCAACAGATCCAGACCCTAATCTAAACCCTGACCCTAATCTAAACCCAAACCCCAGACCCTAATCTAAACCCTGACCCCAGACCCTAATCTAAACCCTGACCCCAGACCCTAATCTAAACCATGACCCCAGACCCTAATCTAAACCCTGACCCCAGACCCTAATCTAAACCCAAACCCCAGACCCTAATCTAAACCCTGACCCCAGACCCTAATCTAAACCATGGCCCCAGACCCTGATCTAAACCCTGACCCCAGACCCTAATCTAAACCCTGACCCCAGACCCTAATCTAAACCCTGACCCCAGACCCTAATCTAAACCCTGACCCCAGACCCTAATCTAAACCCTGACCCCAGACCCTAATCTAAACCATGACCCCAGACCCTAATCTAAACCCTGACCCCAGACCCTAATCTAAACCCTGACCCCAGACCCTAATCTAAACCATGACCCCAGACCCTAATCTAAACCCTGACCCCAGACCATAATCTAAACCCTGAACCCAGACCCTAATCTAAACCCTGACCCCAGACCCTAATCTAATCCCTGACCCCAGACCCTAATCTAAACCCTGACCCTAATCTAAACCCTGACCCCAGACCCTAATCTAAACCCTGACCCCAGACCCTAATCTAAACCCTGACCCTAATCTAAACCATGACCCCAGACCCTGATCTAAACCCTGACCCCAGACCCTAATCTAAACCCTGACCCCAGACCCTAATCTAAACCCTGACCCCAGACCCTAATCTAAACCCTGACCCCAGACCATAATCTAAACCCTGACCCCAGACCCTAATCTAAACCCTGACCCCAGACCCTAATCTAAACCATGACCCTAATCTAAACCCTGACCCCAGACCCTAATCTAAACCCTGACCCCAGACCCTAATTTAAACCCTGACCCCAGACCATAATCTAAACCCTGACCCCAGACCCTAATCTAAACCCTGACCCCAGACCCTAATCTAAACCCTGACCCTAATCTAAACCCTGACCCTAATCTAAACCATGACCCCAGACCCTGATCTAAACCCTGACCCCAGACCCTAATCTAAACCCTGACCCCAGACCCTAATCTAAACCCTGACCCCAGACCCTAATCTAAACCCTGACCCCAGACCCTAATCTAAACCCTGACCCCAAACCCTAATCTAAACCCTGACCCCAGACCCTAATCTAAACCCTGACCCCAGACCATAATCTAAACCCTGAC